>NC_136686.1:42612682-42805182 GCF_903797595.1 Erithacus rubecula
CCTTCCTTCCTTTTTCTCTCTTCCCTCATTTTGCTTTCTCTCTATCCTTTCCCTTTCTTCCTCCCTCAACCCTCCTTTCATCACCCTGGTTTTGTTCTATCTGATAAGTAACTTTCACTTTTGTAATTCATGTATGCCACCAGCTGTGAACCACCCTAATAAATCTTTGTGCATAAGAAATTTGACATTATTTGTGCAGTGGCACCATTCAACAATAAGGTATTCCTTAAATGTGGAGCTCAGCTCTTTTTAAGTCAGACCAATGTCTTTTGCAAAAGAAAAAGCATATTCACTTTAGAAACAGCTGTGGGATTTGGAAATACTACCTTTATCCCAAACTCCAGCTGTTTATTACTGATCAGTACTGGGGAGAATGGGTATCTGGGAGTGCTGCTCATGATATGCCTGACTGAGTGCAGTTCAAACCTTCCAAGTGATGTGTCATTGTCAAGCCACACCTGCACCATTTGTAGCAGCTTTTGGTCCAGAAACATCCCCTTTCAGCAAGACATTGTTTTCCAACTAACACAAGACTTTACTAGAGACAACATCAACATACCTAGTCTACTCCAATGCTAAGTCACTGCTGAAAGTGATTCAAACTAAATGTTCACATTTTGGTGACTGTGTACTAAAGAGATCCATGCTCTATCCCATTGTCCTCCTGTGGGGTCTGTAACCTCAAGTCCCTGAAATCTGTGTGAAGGGCAATTAGAGAACAAACAAATGGAAGGGGCTTTGATTACCTTAGGGATTATGCAGCCTGGGAAGTGCAGCAATGGGGCACTGTGAGTGTTGTGAACCTGGAGAGATCTGTACTACACTAAGAATGAAGAGGCCATTGCTTTGAGCTTTTTATTTCTTTTTCCTGTGAAGAACTGTCTTTTCTGGGTAAAACCACCAATTAATCCTGAACCTTTTCTGGTATAGATTCCATCCAGCCACTCTTACAAAGGAAGAAAACCTGAGTAAGTCCTATCAAAGGATCATTCACCTCTTCCAATCTTCCAACACACTGATTTCTTTACAGTATTTTTTGTCTTCTCTTTTTTGATGCTGTATGAGCCCTTACTTTCTTTCATCATTTTGCAGGGTAGGGCTGACATTATGCCAAGAGTTAGACAGTTCCATTTTCTTGTTAGCTTTCTGTTTTGATTTTTTTTTCTCATTGATAAGGACTAATTTTAACACTTTTTATGTGATTTGAGTCTGTGGTTTTCATTATTATTTTTAAAATGCCATACTATTTCATTGTGATATTTTCTAAGTGCTGCTTATTGTTAACACCAGAACAATAATTTTAACATTGACCTAATTTTGGAATCCTTCCTGATCAGGGCAGCTGAAATATCCCTGTCTGTTATGGAAATAACTTTTGGTTGACCAGATAATGAAAATAAGGTAGGGTCTTACATGTTTCATGAAACCTTGACAGAGGAGAGAGATTGTCCTGGTGACCCTGTGGAGAGACTGTAGAGAAACATGCCTTATATGCAAATCTATAAAGCACTAGACTTCATTGGTACTACCACTTGTGTATTTTTTGCTTGATTTTCTGATCTTTCCTTTTCTGGTTCAGCTGCTCAAAATACATTGTTCATGGTGACAGAGTTAGAAATCCATCCCCGCTCTGCACATGCCTGGGCTTTTGTGCAGGTATCCTTTGAATCTGCTTGCTGCAGTTTTCCCTGTGGTGGAAGGGAAAATTTGCTCCTTTACTCATACTGTAAGATCCTGCTCATTACCCACTTCTACTGACAGAGACTTGGTTTTCTGGCCCATAAGAGCCAAGGCCTTGACTCTGTAAGGAGTTAGTCTTTTATTCACTTGTATTTATGTGCAGCAAGTGGGTAAATAAGGCTGCAGTAAAATTTCAGCATGGGCTCCATGTTGACATCCCTCAATAATCCCCCAAACTCATATCAGATCTCTCCCATGGTGTTTCTTTCCATCAGTAAGAGAAGAAATCAGATACAGAATTCTGAACATATGGAAGCTTCCACTTTTAAAAAGTGTTTTAGAGACTTGCATCTCAGTCTGAAGCAAAAGCAGCAGCTGCCTTTATTCTATTTATTAGAAATACTGTCTTTTTGTAGTCTGATAAAGATCTGGTATCTAAGTTTGCTTTTTTTGGCTATTTTTTTTTTTCAGTATGTTTAGTCAGACAATACCCATGAATGCATTTAATAAAACCATTAATGAATTTAATGAGCAGTGAGGGAAATTTAGGATGGATATTGTGGAAATACCTTCTAGTGGGTATATTTGGACATGGGATTAGGTTGCCTAGGAAGGTAAAAGAATCTCCATCTCTATAAACTTTCAGACTCTTGTTTGACAAATGTCTGCCAGGAGTTATTTAGTTGATCCTGTCTTATACAGATAATTTAGTAATATGACCTTTAAAGTCCTTCCCAGGTCTATTTCTTGTGCTTGCTAAGAAAGAACAGCATGTATGAATTAGGAGCCAGGAATAATCATGCCTCCTCCCAGATTCTCTAACAATCTTAATAACAGGGCTGTAACAGGGTCTAAGACACTCATCTTCATGAAGCCTCAAGGTAGTCTGCAATAATCATGTGCACTTTAGAATAGCAGAGGAAGCATCACCATTAAATACAGGAGTTAAATGTATTTTTAGACATATAAAAAGACATGTTGTTAGTAGCCTAGCAACAGGCTCATCATCCAACATTGTGGTGCATTTAGAGAGACACAGATGTGCTTGAATGAATACTTTGAAGATAGAAGAAGTAAAAATAAACTGGAAGCTCTCCTGCTTGCTCATCTCCATCAACATCAGCAGCATCAATTGAAAAAGTTTCCGTAGGGTGTGTTCTGCAGGCTGTTTTCATGTCAGCCAGGGAGCCTTGCTGATTTCCAGCATTACCTTCAGAAGTGGTGGGGTAATGTCAGTAATGAGGATACTGTGGAGAAACTAAAAAATATAATCTGATAAATGAGATCCTGGATCTAGAGACCATTAATTTGTTCCCTTAATTGAGTGGCAGAGTTTTCCCAAGCAATCATGACAAAGCAACAACTTTTTTCATTTTTGAAAATCTGATTTTTTTTTCAAATTAAGGTGGGAGGAGAAGGAAGGAAGGAAGGAGGGAAGGAGGGAAGGAGGGAAGGAGGGAAGGAGGGAAGGAGGGAAGGAGGGAAGGAGGGAAGGAGGGAAGGAGGGAAGGAGGGAAGGAGGGAAGGAGGGAAGGAGGGAAGGAGGAAGGAAGGAAGGAAGGAGGGAAGGAGGGAAGGAAGGAAGGGAAGGAAGGAAGGAAGGAAGGAAGGAAGGAAGGAAGGAAGGAAGGAAGGAAGGAAGGAAGGAAGGAAGGAAGGAAGGAAGGAAGGAAGGAAGGAAGGAAGGAAGGAAGGAAGGAAGGAAGGAAGGAAGGAAGGAAGGAAGGAAGGAAGGAAGGAAGGAAGGAAGGAAGGAAGGAAGGAAGGAAGGAAGGAAAGGAAGGAAGGAAGGAAGGAAGGAAGGAAGAGGAAGGAAGGAAGGAAGGAAGGAAGGAAGGAAGGAAGGAGGAAGGAAGGAAGGAAGGAAGGAAGGAAGGAAGGAAGGAAGGAAGGAAGGAAGGAAGGAAGGAAGGAAGGAAGGAAGGAAGGAAGGAAGGAAGGAAGGAAGGAAGGAAGGAAGGAAGGAAGGAAGGAAGGAATGCACCCTGACAGAATCCAGATGTAAATGAGCCATTTTATTGCTCATAAGCAATGTCATACAGTGGGGTCTAGATCCTTCTCAGATGGCTGTAACCAGTTGGCAGTAAATAAGGGCAGGAATAAAAATAATCCTGTTTTGCCATGGAAGATGACTAGCAATTACTCTGAAGAAAGTCTGAGGATGTGGTGTATAATTTTTACAACACTCTTTGTGGAAAATAAATTGTATTTTGGAGAAGGTAGTGCTTGGGGTGAATGCAGGAAAGAATGTAGCCTTTTGAGTATGAGGAATTTCTAAGGGATTTTGAAAGGTTGTCTCTAGAGGAGCTGGGCAAAGAGACTCCTTGGGAGCTAACACGTTTTCTTGTATTTCAGAATAGGTTACTCCCATCTGCAAGGGAGTACGAGTATGCCTCTGGTCAAAATATGATTGACAAAATATGCTGTGAGAGGCAAGTCTGTACTTGGGAGAAAGCTCAAGCCAGCTCTGCAGATGCAGCAGGGTTTGATCCTGCCCTCTGCTTAAGTTCACTCAGCAACAGTAATTCATTTGAGTTCATCTTTTCCTGTTGTTGCTCAGGATGGATAGAAGGATGTGACTTCATTCACAGGTACCAAAGGATTTGACCTGTTCAACATACATCATCTTGTCTTCACATTTGCATCAACTCTTGGTAAACTTTGGTGCCATTCTGACAACTGTCTCATATTTAGGTCTTTTAGTCTCCATTAGATGGCAAATGTTCTTATCTAAAAAGCTCTTTGTCATCTAAACCAGATGATATGATTAATTCTGCTATGAGTGTTTTTAAATGTGGGACATGACAAATATTCAGAAGGATGGCTGGAAGAAATCATATATGACTAAGAGGTTCTATGGAGACTGTAATTTTTATACTTGATTTCAGCAGGGAGGACTGCAATTTTGTTGTCTAGTTAGTTTTTTTGTGGCTGTATATATGCACTAGAGTTATTCAGCTGAGTAAACAAAACAAGAGCTCATTTTAACACTGGGAGTTACAGGTAAGACCCACTGAAGGACTTTGCAGACCCTGCCATGAGTTAGGTGGTTGAAGAAACCTGGATCACAGAGAACTGCACTCAGTAGACTGCAAAGGACATGTGTCAAGGCCCACACAAGCCAACAAGCAAATCTTGTAATCTTCTTTAATCATGTTCTAGTATTGTTCATTAATCATCATTTATGCAGAAACTTTGCTCATTCTAGCCTTCCACTCAGGGAGCTATCTAGGTTTTATTCCTGTTAGATCATATGGCTGACACTCCTGATCATGGATTCAGTGATTGCTAGCAGCCAAAGATTGAACAGGAGTGTAGGTAATGTCCTTAACTCACCTGAATACCTTCCACAAGTCTTTTAAAGGTACAGCTTTACACTGAGGTTATACTTAAGTCCCTTTCTGTATTTATTTGAAGGTGCCAAACAGAAGATTAGGACTACTCAGTCTAGAGGCATTTTCCCTGTCAACTCTAAAGAGATAGATGCTTCAGGGATCCTGGAAGAGTCTGGTTAAGAAGATAAGTAAACAGGGCTCCTGTCCAGCCAGCTTCCAGCATCTGCTTCTTTCTTGGATCTTCCTGACTGAAAGCTTCAAAGTCAGGCTCAGTGTGACTGCATAACTGCTTGCACACCCCATAACCATGTCCCAAAAATATAAGACTGGAAATCTTGCAAAATTTTCTTCATAAACAAGGAAGAGCCAGACTTTACCTTCAATATTTTCTTCTTCTCCACTTTTCAATCATGAGGAGGATGGCAGCTCGACTCAGGACCTGTGGCTGACTACAAACTCCCATACTGTGGTACACTGCTCTCCTGAAATGTTTTAAATACTGCAGCCTGTGCTTTAGTATGTTATCTATTACTAGACTCTTGCAAGAATTTTGTAAAGCCTGAAAATAACATTCTTGTAGAAGTCTTTCTCTGTGTGCACGTTGAACTCAAAAAAAAAAAAAAAAAAAAAAGAAGAAAATGAATGCCAAATGAAGGTTAGAAAGTCACACTTAATATGTTGAAGTATAGAGTGGGTCCCTGAAAATCCTGAAATGTGAATTTCAAGGTCAACTGTCCTAACACTCCTCCTCAGCTTCCTCACCTCCTCCTCAAAGCATTCCAACTTTAATCTGTTTTGAAAGCAAAAATTATGCTCCTTAAATGTATATTAACAGATTTAGGGATAAGATCTTTCTAGTAAAAATGCTTCTTCTTTTGTGCAAGTGAAACCAGCTGTCCTGAGTATTCCCTGGAAAGTGGTTTGATGGCTAAAGTTCACACCTATAGCTGCCCTTCTTTTGTTTTCTTGCTATCAAAATAAAGATGAAAATGTCTTTTTTTTTTTTTTTTTTTTTTCTCTCCACCTCCCGAGGAAAATTTGAGGGGGAAAACTCAGTATCCATATATATATATATATATATATATATATATATATATATATATATATAATATATATATATATATATATATGTCACTTGTCTTATTTTTGTGAAGAGGCTTAAGGGAAGGGATTTTCTGAAGCAGCTTAACAGCTGCCATAGAAACCCTACAGATACATTGCCAGATAAGAATGGTAAACGAAAAAAAAAAACTAAAATAAACAAAAATAGCCCATTAACAAAGGAAGAAAACACAGCTGGTGTCTAAGAAGAGTGGAAAGAACTGAAACAAAAGAATGTGAGAGCAGGGAAAATATTTCTTCCAAGGCATAATGCATCTTATTTAGTTAAACAGCTATTGTGGCTTATTTAATAAAGCAGTTATTTTTACCTTCTTTGGCAAATCTAGCTCTTAGGATAGGAATCACATGGGGGAAGTTAATCATCCCTGGCAAGAAGTAACAGCTGGCAAGTTAATGAACTGAATCAAGGTTTCTGATAAAGATGTCCCTACATATGCATTAGCTAAAATATATACATATAACAGGAAAATCAGTTTTAATGGCTGGGAGAGGTAGCAAGTGAAAGTTAGGAGCAATATTTCTAATCTGTCAGGGAAAATATACAAATATCAAAATAAATATCCAAACCAGCTTTAAAAGACTAGTTTGCAGCTGGGAAGGGATTTTTGTCTTTAAAACTGGTGGAAGAAATAAGGAAGAGTATTTTGCTTTTGCTCTTGGGACCTTTAAGAAACATGACACTGCTGTGTCACTGATTAAGAAGGTGAATTATGCATGCTGCTTTTTAAAATCTAGGTCTCTGCCAGTTTGTGTTGTTAGTCCCCCTTTCTAGAATACAGTTCCCACGAGCAATGGCTCACTGACATTCTTGTGCATATCAACAATCAGTAGTATTAAGGAAGGATTCAGGTGAATAGATTCTGTCATACCTGTGCTCACTGAGCCATAAAAAAGGGTGAAGATACAAAAGAGTATAGAGAATTTATTCTTGTTTTCATACTTAACACTTGATCTAAATACTAGTAGAGCACTGGAAATAGTTCTAACTTCAAGATGTAGATATAGATATTTGTTTCATAACTGAGAATGTTGGCTTGGAACATAGAAATCAATTCAGATTCAGGAATGAGATCTGGTATATGTTTACAAAGTGCTTCTGTAAAAATGAAGACATTTTTCTATTACAGTCCTGTACAAAACTAGTAGGACTAGTTTCTTTGTTGTAGAAAGGTGTAACGCCTTGAAAGGTTAGAAGAAATTAAAACTTTTAAAATCAGATGTTAAAAAGCCTTAATTACAGTCAGAGCTATTGTGAGATATAGCCCTCACTCTGTGAGTGAGTGAATAATTTTTTCTGTATTTTAATAGCTTACTATAGACATGTTCCCATGTTACAATTTTTATTTGGGTTTATAAAAAGAGATTAAATCTGAATCAATTATACCTGAATAATTGAAATGGGAAAATGTTTTTAAGTAGAGAAAGTATGCACTCTTAGATTGCATTGTGAATATTATGGTATATTAATTCAAGAGGGAAGCAAAGACTTTGACATATTTCCAGTACTTTATAAACCCTTATTCTTGCCATCCTTCATAAGTTGATTTTCATGTGAATTGAAGTGTATTTGTTGTCATGAAAGTTTTGGTTTTTTTATCAAAAGTGTCTACAAATTATCATTTTTTAAATATAAAAAGAAAAGTTTTCCTACAGAGCTTATACATGAAAGTATCCAAGCACAGGAGAGAAAAATAAAGAGGCTGAACACATGCAGAGGCACTTGGCTGCTCCTTCTTAAGTATTTTGAAATTCTATCAGCCCCAAATGCATATTCACCAGCCCAAGACAAGAGGATTCTGATTTCAAGCTGTTGACTGCTGCTACACAGATCCCTGTGCCCCCCTTTAGAACAACCATGGTGCAGATCTTTGAGACAAGCTGCTGTCTGAGAGGGCTGGGCTGCTCTGCACAGAGGCAGTGATTGCATTTCAGGCTTAGGCTTGGGGTGAGCATCCTCAGCCTGGCTGCCCCTAGCTCAGGTCATGAACTGTGCTTCACCCCTGGCACCATTCATGCCATTTCTGCCCCAGAGGTGCATAATGGGGTGACTTGGAAAAGCCTCACATCTGCCTCCCTTTCCAGACCCACAAGTCCAAGCAATGCCTCCTCCTGCTCTCTTGGTGGCTGGTGTCCTGAAATCCACGCTGATCCAACAGGATTAAAGTGAAGACCTGTCTTTTAAAAGGCATTTGTCTAAGTCTGAAGGAATTACAGGCTTTGTGTGCATTAGGACATTAACAAGGCCAGGGCTGAGCTCTGGTATGTGCTCACCATCTGCTAAGTGTTTGCACAGACTTTGGCCCAGTTCTGCCTTTGGTCAGCTAAGTGCTTCCCAAACAGTCTCTGGACTTGAGGTGGTTACCACAAACCAGAGACCATTCCCAAAGGACCATGTCAATATATTAAATTATATGCTTAATAGTAATATTAGTACATTATTTTTACCAAACATAATATATATGTAGTAAATAAAATATATTTATATATTACATAAATTTATAAAATGTATATAAAATGCACAAACATTTATATGCTAGTTTAATAGAAATACTACTACAGAGTGGCACTATTAGTAATTACTATATAGATAATAATTACCATATAGTTATAAAAATGTATCAATGTGTTAATAATGATAATATCTAATAATATGATAGTACATTAATATTGGTCTCTATGTAATGCCAATATAACTGCTTTTTTTAGGGGCTATCAGAGGGTTTAGGTGTATACCTGCATTGTAGCACCTTTCTCAGAAGCAAGGAACAGCACCCATTTCATATTACTTCCCATTAGAGATGTGACCACAAAACCCAGCCACTGGTCTGCGACCAGAACAGTGGTTTCTAAATTGCTGTGGGTTATCTCTGTCTTCTGGAGACATCTGCCACAAACCATGTACTGAAGCTAGAGATAGCTGTGCTCAGTTTAGCATAAAATCATCAACTCTGCTCTTATAATACCAGTAGCTAGCAGTGACTTTTGGGGTCACTGGGGCACCTTCCTGCAGCCATGGGGGCTTGTACTCACCTTATTACTACTTTTTTATTGGGATGCTTTTTCTGGTTTATCCTATTTTTTTAATATTATAATTTTAAAAGTGCTATTAACAGGCATAATTTCCATCTACAGACAAGAATCATATGGCCTGGTTAGCAACTCTGCTATGGTCAGAATTTGCAGCACTGCTAAGAATATCACATGGGGCTCCTTCTCAGACTCATATTCCACAGGAAAAATAGGGGCAGAGACAAAACAATCTGTTTTGTCAGCTTTCCTGAAATGTGCTTTAATCACTTCCCTTTATCAGGTCTCTGCAGCCCTTGTTTGCTAGGAGAAATTAGCTGGAACTAATTTACAAGCAATGAGTAATAGGCAATTTATCTAGTAGCTTACAACTGTTGCCTGGATACAAATCTCTTCAAATGTTTTTATGTATAAAATGCTTTGCAGCACTTCGTTTTGATGACAAATTGTCAAACAGAAAGCCAGGGCACATGACATAACTACCTTTACCTCCTTTATGACGCAAAATACTGTCCCTGTGCTGACACTGAAGAGGTCTAATAAGGAAAAATATCTTGTCAACCCCATCTGGTGAGAGAACTCTGTATTTAGTTCTCATATGCCCCTAGAGCATTAGGGATATGAGGCTGCAAAGAACAGAATTTCATTTAATCAGATGACTAAATAGCAGCTGCTGCTCTTTTTGCAAGGTAAATAATTGGAGAAAACTTTTGAAATAAATGCAAACAGCCATTCAAATACATTAAGTTAATAAATGGCATTCTCTATCTGTCTTAAAAGTGGAACTTCTGGAGTTGATTACAAGGATGTTAAAAATCTGTGAGTTGGAACAGAAAAAATTGCAAACCAGATTATGGTACACTCTGAAGATCTGTTTTGAACCAGCTTTTTTTTTTTTTTTTTTCTTGTTCTAGTATGTTGTCTGCCTTGCCAAAATAAGTCTGTGTACAGATGTATGAAAATCAAATATTGGAATTCCCAAGGTGAATGCTAAGCTGCACCCACATGTCCAGCTGAACTGCTGAACTGTGTCCCAGAAACACAAGACTGGTGGGAAACAAGGAAATCTCCTTTGCAGAGATTTGCTGCTCGCTCTGATTACACCCACACCCTCCTTCTGGCAGAATGAGTAGTTTAATCAAACTGTAATATATAAGATCTTAAACTGGAAGATCTATTCTTCTTTTTTTTTGGCTTAAAATATAAAAAAAGTGGAAAATAAAAGAAGAAAGCAACTCAGACATGAAGACAGTTGTAAATCATCTGTTGCATTTTTCCCTATTCATTTATCCCTTATATTTTTGAGCTTCATCAAAGAAAGGACACCAGAGTGTGCTTTAAAAGTCTGGAACCCCTGGGTGAGGAACTTACTTTTGGTAATTTGTAATATTGCTCAGTTTCCCTTTCCCTGGCAGCTTCCCAAACAGAGCATAGGCAGGCTGGGCAGAACAAGCTGGTTCCCATGCTTCTTCACACTACTCTAGCTAAAGATAATTTATGGCAGTTTATCAAGAATTTTTTTTGTTCTTTAGAAGTTTCTAACAACCATGAGTTTCCCTATTAAAACTGCTACTTAACATTTCTAAAAACTGCAAGGAAGAAAGCAGGGAAGCAAACAAACTAATGTGTGAGATGAAGTCAATTTTACCCACTGCTAATTTTTGTTGCTTTTTGCTCTAGTATGCTGCTATACATTTCCTCTAGGTCTAAAATATTCAGATAGTCACCATTAAATCACTTTTGCCATAACTATGGCCTCTCAGCTTCCCTCACCACCCCAGATATGGGAATAGACATGAAGCTCTGAACTTGAGGGTTGGGGAAATGGTAGTGAAGGTCAGGGGTTTGCCCAGAGCAAGTCAGTCACCTCCACACATTTTAACCATGGCTGTCAGAAAGAAGAAGGGCAGCTGTTTTAGGTAAGGATCAGGGGAAAGGCTATCAAGGCAGATATCCTGATGTCTGTTATAGACCACCCAAATATGATGAAGAGGCAGATGAAGTGACTCTTCAGTGAAGAATATAAGCTGCTGGCTGATATTTCACAAAACTGAAACTCCACACAACAGAGAGGAGGCAGCCTAGGAGGTTCCTGGAGTGTGTGGAAGAGAACCTCTAACATATCTGGTAACTGAGCTCAATTAGACCTGCTATTCATAAACAGAGAAGGGATGCTGGGAGATAATGTGGTCAGAGGTGGTTTCTTGGATGCAGAAACCATGAAATGATTGAGTTTTGGTTCTTGGTGAAGTAAGGAAAAATCAACAAAACCTCTACCTTGGACTTTCAGAGGGAGGACTTGGGCCTCTTCAGGGCCCTGCTTTAGAGACTCTCTTGGGAAACAGTCCGTAACAAATGAAGGAGTCCAGGAAGGCTGGACATAGTTTCAGATGGAAATCCTGAAGGTGCAGGAGCAGGTCATCCCTATGTGCTGAATGATGAGACATTGGAGCAGCCTGGCTGAACAGGGAATTTTTGCTGGAACTCAGGTTAAAAAATAGGGTTTATGACCTTTGGAAGAAGGGTCAGACAACTCAAGAAGAGTACAAGGATGTAGTTAGATTATGTAGAGAGAAAATTAGAAAGGGAAAAGCTCAGCTAGGACTCAGTCTGGCCACTGCTGTGAAAGATATGTGCTTTTACAAATATGCTAACAACAAAAGGAAAATCTCCATCCTTTATTGGATGTGAAGGGAAACAAAGGATCCACAAAGGATGAAGATGTTGAGGTACTTAGTGTCTTCTTTGCCTCTGTCTTTAAAAGGAAGAAAGAATATCCTCAGGGAAACCAGACAGCCCCCTGAACTGATGGACAGGGATCAGAATAGGCTCCCTGCAATTCAGGAGGAAGTAGCTACCAACCTGCTCTGCCACTTAGACACAAGTCTGTGAGGGCAGATAGGATTCACCCAAGATTACTGTGAGAGCTGGTGGAAGAGCTCTCCAAACCACTTTCCATCATTTGTCATCAGTCCTTGTTAATGGGGAGGTCCCAGATGCTGGGATGTCTCCCTTCTTGCAAAATGCAGTCAGTTTTGCATGACTGATGGAAGTGCTGCTACTTGACACAAAATATTCAGGACCTTGTTAGAAGGGTTTTCTTTGGAATATACATCTTTGAAAGATTCAATTATGTGTTCAGCACAAGCCTCTCTATCTCCAGAAATACAAGCAGTAGTGTACTTCCCCTAACATGTGGGAGAAACAGCAGAAAGCAGTTTTCTGTGGTGGTGTTTTTTTGCAATTGACCCTGCATGAGCAATTTTACCCGCTTAACTTACCTTCTGTTTTGCCAAATAAATCTAGCTTGTCAATCACTTGGGTGGTAACTGCTGCTGTTTAATTAGTGGGAAAAGAGTAACTTTCTTATTTTAACTTGAAGTTAAGGGAGTCTTTGCTTTCAAGAATAGTAGATCAAAGGCAGCACATGCTTAGCACCCATCATCACTTTAGAGTATCAAAGAAAATATTCCTTGAAACTGCAACCTTTGGCCATATCTCTTTTAGGTAAATATGGTTTCCACAGCTTAAAATGAGGACTCACCTCAAAGCTGAAAATACTTTAAAATGTGACAAGACAGGACATTTTATTGAAAAAATATATGTTATGGCCAAAGTAAACTATTCAGAAAAGCATCTCAAAAATCATTTAATGCTGTATAAACCAATAACTAAAAATTTAAAGATGAGATATTTAGATGCAAAGCAAAAGCTCAATCCTTTCCTTCAAGTAGCAAAAACTGCTAGTGGGTGATCAGACAGAAAAATGAAGGGAATAATAAAGGAAAAAACCCATTAATTTTATTTTTTATAGGGTTCCAAATTTTAAGACCCTTCAAAATGCAATATTTAAATTAAAGAAAGAAAAAAATAAAAACCAATTAAGAGAGAAGCACAAACCACAGCTGAGGAATGCTGAGAGCTAAAAACAGATGGCTCAGAGAATCTGCTGCCTGAGCACTGTGCAGCCTGAAGCTACACTGCCTTGCTGGACCACATCCCCCAGCTGATGGATCTGTGGAGAGACCCCCCAGGCATGAGGGAGCAGGGGCACTTGCTGCTGAAAGGTGCTGAAGGTTGTACTGGGATGGTGAAGCCATTCAGGAATGGGAAAGGGTCTGGAGGGAATCTGTCATGCTGCCACTTGCCTCAATGCCCAGCAGAGCTGGCTGCGGTGGGACAATGGGAAAATGATGCCTAGTACTCCAAACTTTCTGGTTGGTTTGTGGATTGGGGTTGGCAGGTAAAAGAAGGCAATTTTATAAGAATGGTTTCATTTTCTTGATGTCTGCAGTTGATCCTCAAGGTTATTGTCATTTTTTTGCCAAAGCAGATTTTAGGGGTTACATTCTTCCCTGACAATGACACATTTAAAGTCTATATTAGCCCTGTTTTACTTTTGGGAAGAAAAGAGAAACATTTATCCTCAGGAAATTGAATATTACCATACAATATATTTTGATTAGCTTGTAGTTTTGATATCTTCTAATCTCATGATAGACTGTATCAGCAAAAGTAACTGAAAACATGACTTCGAATTTACAAGTGACTGTAGGAAACTTCAAATGATACTTCAGTTCACTCAGTTTGCTTCCTGAAAGTAAAATATACATGGAAAATTGACAATAATGTATCCTGTGAGAGACATAAAACCTTAATCATAATGGTTGTGTGTTAAGCATCCATGGAAAGTACTGAAGCAGACTATATAGTTATGAGCTTAGTAATGTTCAGTTTCATGGCACCATTTTTTTCCTCAGTCTGTTTTTGATTCAAGTTTTGAGCTGTAATTGTTTTGCCAGTTTGAAGACTTTATGACAATGTAATGGGTTTAACGCTGTGCACACAAAATTTTTTCCCCATATTCTAAAGCATGCAAAATCAAGATAAAATTTTTATTCCTGTAAAAAATAAAGCCATGTTTTATGGCTTCTTAACAAAGCATCTTCAGAGTCATTGGTGTCATACATACATATAAAGTAAATTACTTTTTTCTCATTAAAAAACACGGAAGACATGACAAATGCCCCCAGGTTTTGTCCTACAAATATTCTTTTAAAGGTTGCATGCATTGTCATGAATAGTAGTGTTGAGGTAATCCTTAAATGTATTTAGCAATGCATTATTAATAAATATGAACTTCAATGTATGCAGAGGTCTTTTAGGTTCCCTACATTTGAATAATAATTTAGAAGTTACTACAGTAATTACCATAAATCAATGTCAGGACACCAGATGATTGTAGCAGCTCTGGCCAAAGGTCCATTTAACCTGCCCCTTTGTCTCAACAAGGGTCAAAAGGACAAGACCATGGTAAATGTAGATGACACTTCCTACCTTTCTGGATGTATTTTGCTTACTTAGTGAGTCCAAGCAGTAGAAGGTGCCAGATGTTGCCTTTCCACCTCATCACCCAACTCCTCCTGAGCCAAGCCTGTACTCACAGTGCCCTCTGGCCAAGTCTCATGAAACACCCTGCTCTAGAAAAGTTCTACCTCATTGTATGAAGCACTACATGTGATTAGTTCAAACATTTGTAAGTTATGGAGAGGAATGCCTGCTCTACAGAAAGTTGAATGGAAAAATGTCACTAAATCTTTTCCCTTCATAGTGTGTGTTTCATTGTTACTGATGGTAACAACACCTGTAAGATAGAAACCTTTCATACACTGCAGAGTTTCCAACCAATTCAATATGTATCTCCATGGCCAACATAAAATCTGAGCAGCCTCTACTTTAGAAAATAGCAGACAAATGGTCCAGGTTAAACAGAGCAGCAAAGCTTGACCCATGTGGAAAAAACCCATATGGCATATTACACCACCTGGACCAGGTCTCCATGAGTGGTCTTCTCCCTTCCATGGACAGATGGATCCCTCTCTGGCTTCTGCTGGGGATATTCTGCTGCCAGCAGATACTGGGGCTTTTTGGGAGTGGGAAAAACTTAATACAAAATCTAATAAAATGCTACAAACCACCATTTTTTTAATGTGGATAGCACTTTAGATCTACAAACTCTAATTTCAGAAAGTTGTTATTCTTTGATCATGAGATTCAGATGCAAGAGGAAGGACTCAGAAGCCCGTGGAGCTGCACTGGGAAATTACAAAGCATCAGCAGACATCTTGGCACACACATGTTCTTCTGAAGGTGGCAGCTGCTGTAGTCTGATTAGCAGCCATGAAACTGGTTGGTTGTAAGCCAGACTGATAAATAAAGTAACTCTTTCAATAACAAATCTGCCTTTAGAAGTCAGAATGAAAATATATTCAATAATCTCTTGCTTGTATTTTAGTCTTACTCTTGTTTATATTTTAGTCTTTCAGAATGTCTATTACACTAAAACAAATGTAAGACCTCATAATGCAGAAAAATGCTACCTGAATGTAATGGTTTTTTTAAAAAAACAATGAGACAAATTAGTTAAAATTGTAGAATGAGATCTGAATGACCTTGGTTCAGATAGTCAAAAGTGATCTTCATTTCCCCTCAGTTCTAAAAAATGTTACTTGTTTTCAGCAGTGTCCAAAACTTTATGACAATACAATGGGGTTTGATTTCCTCTTTGGCTAAGCTGGGCTTCTGAACAGCATGTTTGATTCTCAAATCAGAATTAACATGTTTCTAGATACAGTGGTTTTATAGGACTCTCCAGGTTGCCTATAGGAGCTGCAAAAGCGGAGCATGCTAAAGAATGAATCCTTTGGCACACAAAGGATTTTGTGAAGAGATAACACTGACTTCAAAGATAAGCAAGTTGCTAAAATAATTAAATCCCATTCAGTATGATGACAGCTGGGAAACCAAGCAAGAAGATTAGTTAAAAATGTAGTAGTCATAAGTCTTAGCAAGTCAGCACCTCCTAATTGATCCTGGGAAAGCATTTTGAGACAGTGGAGAAAATAACAGGGCACTCCCTAGGCAACCTTCTTCATGGTATAAACTTTATTTACACTTAAATGTCAATGGCAAAGAAGAGAGGAAAACACTAGAAAATAAATGAAATTTTAAAAAAGAGGCCAAGATATCTGCAAGGCACTTTGTTCTCAGTGAAAATTCAACCAAAAGACAGCATATAATTAGTGCCTGCTGGAATACCATCTCCCAGGGGCCAGTAAATTGTCAAAAGCTAAACCCTAGCCACATCAACCTGGTTCAGATCCCTTAGCCTGCTGGAGGTTGTAAGCTCCTCTCTGCTCCTTATGCTCGAGTATTACCATGCTGTGTTGATGAGTGTGGCAGCTGCTCACTTGGATATCGTGGTGTGCTGCTGGTAGTGATGTCTGATGGGAGCTGCTCAAGCAGAAAGGGATTTTGTGTGGAAAATAGTGTCTGTCTACAGCCTACCAGACTGTGTAAGGGCAGCTCTGGCTGTCAAATGAGACAGTTTGCATATTGTAATAGCCATGCTGCTAAAAGCAGAGGTTTCCCTTAGAATCAAGTGTTTTAAGTTATTAATAGTTCTGAGTATGTGGCCCAGTGAAACAATTGGAATGGCATATGGGAAATAAGAGGATTTATCAATGACAAGATGTTTCTTTATCATTTCTCTGTTTCTTTTCAGTCATTCCTGGGCAAACTGTGTGCCAATTAGTTAATCTTCCCTGGGGAAAGGATCTGACACTTTTTTCTTCCCTCAGAACATGTTTTCACACTTTTAATCAGAATATGCTGAGACTGCCTGGAATCACAGGAGTATGTCAAAATTCATAACAAAGCCTGTAAGATGGTAGTCTCAGGTTGGCTTTCAGCTTTTGTATTTCTTGGTGTTTTTGGCTGTAAGGAAACAAACCTGTACAGAAATATATATACATATATATGTACACAGATATAAATGATCGGTGACAATTTTGGTGGTTGACTTCTGAGACTGGTTTCAGATATTGGCCAATAAAAGCAGAGTTTAGAGGCAACTGGCAGTCGTGGCAGATGCTATCAGAAATGGGAATGACCCTGTTTGTTCCAAAGAATATAAACTGATATCCAGGCCCCTTTTTACTCTGCCATTGATATTTCTCATTAGGATCAGCAGCACAATCTGAAAACAAAGCAGGGCTTAGTGCGCAAGGATTATGCTGTTCCACTGCCACTGATTCAAATGGATGTTCCTGGATTTCCCTTAATCATGCTGGGTTGTCTCCAATGCCATTGTACCTTCAAAGCCTGGAGGAGGCTCTGCTGCTCCCTTGTTTTCCAGCCTTTCACCCACTATTTCTTGTTAAATATGGTAATGGAATGGGATGATAAAGGAATTGCAAAAATAATATAAAGTATCTATGTGTTAGCAAAAATAAACTATTGGCAACAAAGCATTTGCTGTAATTCTGAGAAGCTGTGTCAAAAAACAGAGTATATTTTCTTTTTGCATTTTCCCCTAACTGGAGAAGGTATAGTACAGTGCATTGTCTCCATTAATTCTGATGTTTTGCATCATGATGACTTCCCATCCAGCAGAAGCAGAGCTCTGCAGGCAGTCTTAAAATCAAAATGGCATTTTTGCAGCCTCTGAGTACAGCTGGGACATAGAAGGGAATCAATGTCATTCTTGTTCCATCTTTTTTTTTTCCCTTGATGACAAATTTTCACCAGTATCAAAATCAAAGGAAAAACTACTACTCCTACTACTACAAAAGTAATTTAAAAGTTTTCCACCATAAAATAATGTCTGCCTGGTCTGTAGATTCTTGTGTGAACTCAAACACATCTTTGAGCCAATATTATATTTAGAAATCATAACTGAGATGCTTGCCTTTTGTTTCAGGCAGTGTTTGTTGGTAGAAAAGAGAATGTTTCAGAGTGGTGTTGTGGGTCATGCCAGTACCAGGACTTTGTCCTCTCCCTGTTTCTGGCAGGGAGCTGCCCAGCTTGGAGATTCCCATTGCATCAGGGACTGGAGGAGTGCTGGGAGGGGAAGGGCTGCTGTGAGAGGGAACTACAGTAAGTGACCTCCAGAGCCCTGATAGAACCTACGTTTCTGGGATTTTGTGGTTTTGTAATTTGTGCGTGGATGCTTAACTAGGTGTAGAGCTTGGAAGATGTAGAGTCTTTTCTCAGCTTTCCCAAGGCCATTCACATCCCTGTCTGGCTCCAGATCTATACAATAAGGGTGGTAAAATCATCTTTTACTTTTCAGCTGATTCTTCTATTAGATTCAGAACTGAGTGTGTTTGCAGAGTCCATCACCCCTGAGCTATGTTCCCTTCATAATAGCAATGGAAATTTAGCCAGCAGGCAGTCATATTGCAGTTGTGATGGGTCACGGGAGATGGAATGTGGGTCAAAGCTTGACATTTTGTGTTAGTTTGGCCCTCACTCTCTTTCAAACCCTTTAAAAGTATTTTTATAGCATGTTTCATAGTCCCTTCAGGATCATGAGTTAGTTCCTATTCTCTTATATTTCTCCTGTTAGATTCATGCTTTGGCTCAAATCTAAAACCAATGTTTTCAGTTACAAAGATTTTCATCAGTTTTAAGAGCATTGTTTTCCTTTGAATCAAATAATAAAACAGAAACATGATATTTATAGAATTAAATCATCTGAATATTTATTACTAACGATTACATTTAGAAGAAAAATATTGACCACTTAGGAGTTTAGAATAAAGACAAAATGCAATGCCAAAGACATGTTGTACGTGTGATTTGGTAAGCTGCTCTAAAGTAAGCAGTTGGCAATAAAGGAGCACTGTAGCTTGCAAATGGTACAAAGCATGGGGATCATCTTTGCCAGGACTCCTGTTCTTACAGAGCTGCATTTTGCTTATGGTAGATCACTATTTGCAGTAGGTCACTATTTTCATGTTTCAAATGACTCAAATATTTTCACTCTGGAAAAGAAGGTTTGCATTTCTTCTTTTGGCAGCTACCTTACAGTGACTTTTTTTCAACATCAGATTGACACTAGACCCGACAGAGAGCAAATATTTGTCCTTCATTGGGGTCACTCCAAAGCCCTTTGCAACATGAAGGGATCACAGCTGGGAGGCAGCTCTGGGGCATCCTGACTTCACTGTGAATTTCATTTTGTGCAGGCTCTGATATATCTGAGGGAGAAGAAGGAATAGCATTTCTCAGAGGAAGCACTGAGTATGTTGAGGCCAGCTCTTTGGTTATTTCAGGTCTACATTTCATGAGTATGGTGCTTGAGTGCTTTGTTATCACCCCATGTCAGGTGACAAAGGTATCTGCTCTCTCTTTTAGCTGTTGTAGCATCTTCCCAGACCTGAGTCTATAAATCATGTCACCTCCTCTTAGCAGCTGCTGCTGTCCCTTTTGGGGGCTGGTTGTGAGGAAGAGATGTGCCTGGGGTGTGTGTTGTGGCTCAGGCCACTGGCACAGACTGTCAGTCTTGACACGCCACTTCCAGCCTCTGGCCAAGCATCTTGGATCTGCAGCGAATAAAAAACATCAGTGGCATGATTTGTAAAGGCAGCCTGATGTGTAACACCTACATGCCTTTAAAAAGCAACCTTTAGTCTTTAACTTCTTCTTAAGGAATGTAAATACTTGAGGCAAATGCAGCAATATGAAAAGCCATGTTTGGAATTACATCTTGCCATATGTTTGAAATTACTTACATCTTGCCCTGACAAAGGGGGCTGGGGAAAAGTGCAGTGCAAATTTGTAATCTTTGTTTTGCATAAAGGACCTGCTAGAGGGCCATGCATTAGGAACTTGAGTGATAAGAATCTTACCTCTGACAATGTCTCTGGTGAGTTTTCACATTGTTTGTGGGATCTAACACAGGGCTGCCTGCCTGAGCCTGGCTCAGGGAATTTCTTTCATAACAGAAACAAACTTTTGTTATAAAGGACAGGAAATGATCTGTGTGGAGAACAAAGAATATCAGGTTTGATTTAAATTTTTAAAATTCATGGCTCTACTTTTGTTTATGGCCTTACTCATATCCCTTGAAAATTATAAACCTTTCAGGAAGAAAATCAAAATGAACAGTCACTTAATATTTTTAATGTTCCTGCAGTTCTGAAATGTTATTTGCTATTGCATTTTCTCTGGAGAACTGCAGAAACATGGCTGTTATGTAGGTGTCAGCATTCATTTAAAATTCTTCATTCCCAGTTACTGTTTCAAAATCCATAAATATGCTCATTAGAAAGCAGTAAGGGGTATTTCCCAGCAGGTTATTGATCCTGTCAAATGTAAAATACTGATGTCAAATACTGTTTTAGAGACTGTCCTGAATTAAAATGCAGAACATATTATTCTGTAATATAGCATTTCATTACTGCTTCTTGTTCTAGTGTTACAAACTTCTTGTATAAACAATAAAATGCATATTTACACTAAATGTTGAGAACCAAGAATGTGCTGGTTTTTCTGCTTAGAGGGAGAAAATTATAGTGTGTCTTGTTTTGGCAACATTATTAAAACATCTTTTTTGCTTTTTAAAGCAAATATGGTATCTCAAGAGTTTTTGGGGTGTGTATGATAGAGTAAAAGTCATCTGCCTCTGTATCAGTTTACTTCAGCATTCTGTTCATATCAATGCATGACACAGCTCCACCTCACCTCCAATCAAACTTATGTTAAAAGCTCATACTTTCAATCGTTCTTAAGCATACTTATTTAAAACCCAAAGCAAAACTTTTAGTTCTAGCTAAAACATCATTTGAGAAACTCAAAATATTTCTTTAACTGTCAGATTATTTTTTTTTTCCTGAGATGAGCAACTCCAAAATTTTAAAAACCTGCAGGTGTTTAGAACAGGCAGTTGTCACAGTGACTCCCAAAAGCTTTCCATCTTTTATATCTCTCATGCTGGGGATTAGATCAGTGATTTCTACTCATTATCTATGCAGTTGTTGATGGCAAATTTTTAAAATCTGTATTTATCCAAGAAACAGATAATTAGGAAAGATCCCTTGCTGTGTTTTAGTATTGTATTCTTTGCCTCTTTTCTTCCATTTCCATATATTATCTGCTATCAACAATGAGTGAGCTGGAGCTGCAGACCCCCACCGTGACAGATTATTATAAGCACAATCCTTTCAGACATAATGGACAGTTAAATTTTGAATAAACTAGGTTAAAAACTGTCCTACTCATTGAAAAAGAAAACACCTAACATATTTCCATTGGCTGGTGAAAGATAATTGACCTTACCAGGCAGGGTGCAGTCAAAGAAGCTGAGGATTTCAGTGCAATAAGCCATGGGCATATCTACACCCCACAAATGTAATGTGTGAGTTTGTGGTAAGACAAAGAGACATAGGCTGTAAGCAATGCCTGTTTCAAGCAGCAGGCTCCTGGCAGCCTGGTGAGAGATTTTGCAATAGGGTGTTGTGTTCTTGCAGCTCTGCAATGAGATTGGTGTCAAAGGTGAACAAAAACAACAAGTAAAGGTAAACAAAGAATGTCTGCAGCCCTTCAGTACACACCAAACCCCATTGATAAAGATGTAAATTCATTTTTGGTGTTAAATACAGAATAAAAATTATTGGAATCTCACAAAATGGATAAGTGAAGAAGCAAATTTATGGTTTTAATGTGAAAGATGTAAAATACAATTCAATTTGGATTTATGACTGTGATGTCATTATGGTGATTTATATGTTTAAAAGCTGTGAAATAAATAATCTCAAATGAAACTCTGGCTGAGCTCATGTTTCTGTAGCAAGTCTCAGATAAGTGTCAGTGTCTAATATATTTTTAAGTAAAAATCTAATTAGGATTTTTTATTGCTTCTAATAATGTTCATAAATGAAATGTAGTTTTTGTGCTCATGATCTGTATTTTTTTTCCTTGCAGGATTTCTTATCCCAGTAAGTCTCAGAGCCTTAGATTATTGGTTCCTCTTTCACTACAGTAAGGGGGAGGAAATAAAAGAATATAAGCCAGCATCAGTCCAGGTTTTGCTTCTTTTCCAAGTCCCTGCTGGAGGTCTGAGCTGTGACTCAGGTCAAAGCAGATGTCCTCTGAGCCAGCCAAACCTCAAATATGTGCTTTCCTCACAGTGGGAAAACGCAGTGTTTCTGCACCAGGTGGGAAGTTGAGCTCTTTGGGAGACAGATCCCCACTGCTTAAGGGACTACACAGATAACTGAGCCTCAGAGAGGGGCTGCTGTGCTGCCACTGAGGTGTGATGCCTTTCTACAGATGTTGGCTGGGGCTCTGGCTTGAAAAGCGACTCTGCTGTTGTACTCATCCTTATCTGGCAGCAGCAGAACACTCACCATTTCCTGCACACAGCCTGTCAGTCTGCTGGAGCCAGCCCTGTGGAGGTTAATTCAGTGCTTTGAGAGTATTCATAGCCTGTCAGGGGGCACTGAGGCAATATGGGGCTGTCACTCCATGCCATGGCTTAACCCAGCCAGCAGCTAAGTACCATGAAGCTGCTCACTCACTCCCTTGGCTCCCTGCAGGATGGGAGAGATAAGAAGAAAAAAAGAAAAGGTAAAACCTGTGGGTTGAGATAAGAACAGTTTACATATAACAGTTTCAGTTTGCATATAACAGTTTATATATAATATTTGAAATAAAATATAATCTAAAAAGATAGGTATTAAAAATTGAAATTTAAAAAAAAAATAAGAAGATTAAAAAAAAAAGAAAAGAGAGAGAGAGAGAAATAGACCCCTAGAAAGGCAAGTGATGTGCAAACCAACTACTCACTACCTACTGACTGATGCCCATCACTGAGTACTGATCTGCAGCTCCTGGCCAGCTTCCCTCAGTTTATAAACTGGAGATGATGTTCTATGGCATGGCATATCTCTTTGGCCAGTTGGGGTCAGCTGTCCTGGCCATGGCCCCTCCCAGCTTCTTGTGCAGTTCCTCCCTAGCAGAGCATGGGAAACTGGAATTTTGACTTGGAAATTTTGGGAAACTTGGAATTTTAGGAAACTCCTTGACTCAGGGTAAGCACTCCTTCACAGCAATTAAAACATCACTGAGTTATCAACATTATTCTCATGATGAATCCAAAAACCACAGCAGTATACAGCTATTAAGCAGAAATCTAACTCTAGTCCAGCCAAAAAAGGGACACACTCTAACTACCCTGACTACAGCCAGCTTTACATGGTACTAATTAAACAGGGCAGAGTTTTTATAGTTGATGTGCACCTTGTGAGGATGTTTTGCAGCACCAAGACTTGTGCCTTTGATGTACTTTGACTAAGGCAGGCACCTGGTGAATCAGTTTTCCTACTCTCCTACAAATTTCTTACAGAGATAGAGGTGTCTTTCAAAATCTTAAGGGGAAAAAAGGATTGTATCTATACAAATGAAATATCTGAGCAAAATCCCATCTAGAATTTTCAAAGATTTCTATCTTGTCATTGGCTCTACACGAAGCTTGAGGCACAATTTTGAAGGGCTGTTGTGCCCAACTACTTCATGCTAGACTTTAGTCTTTTTAACTAGTCCCTGTCTGAGACCTAGAAGTGATTTACATTTGGAAAAGGTGAAATCTATATTAGAGAACTTAGGTGTTTATAATATATTAGGTATTTAGGATATATATATATCTACTTAAATATGAAGTTTCTGTCTAGAACATCCCCTGGCTATATTCAGTAGATGAACACACATTTACCTAATTTATTCTTCTTCATATAAAATATCACTTAATTGTGGTGCACATCATAGTGGAGACACACAGAGTCAGGTGAGATGATTTCTTTCAGGAGGCTGTGGTGGAGGGGCTGACCATCACTTGCTGAGGACTCAGAGAAACTGCAACACGTGGCCCCACCAACCCTGAGGATCATTTATGCTCTGAAGCCAGTGGTTGCCTTGATACATATCCCTTCACTATCCAGCTTTGCAGTGCCACTGCTGCTGCCTCATTCCTTTCATTCAGAAAATCACGTGTACTTCTAACCTTTACTGTAATGCCCAAATATCTATTCACATTTTGAAAGTAACACTGAAACAAGGAAGAAGAAACTTGCTTGAATGTGTCTGACCAGCACTCCCCTATTCTGATCATCTCAAATTGTATATTCTCAGCAAAATTTGGAGGGGACGATGGCACACATAAGCTGTTGGGCACATATCTTCCCAGTCTCAAAAGCATGGCTGCAGTACTTGAGCAGCAAACCAGACACCTCTGATGAAGGGTGTGATTAACACTCACATGATTATCCTGATTAATATGCAAATAAGCAATGCTAAACTGTTTATGGAATTCAAATAGAAATCACTGACCCACTTCAACAAATGAGGAATGCAATCATGCTCCACCTAAGGACAGTGAATACATTTCTTTTTACCATTTGAACAGAAGGCTCTCAAATTTGATGTTTTATGTTCAGAATATAAATGAGTTTCATCTTGGCTGAACCTTTATTTCTGTAAGATTGAAGAGAATGTCACACTGTTTTGTTCATACACTACCCTACTGCATTAAAGATCCATTTGAAATTTAAAGATACATATGAAATAAGGAAAAAAAAATCCCCCAAACCCCGCATAGTTAATCTGTTTGCATATGTTTAATCAACAACAGAATAAAAATAAAATGCATGTCTTTAATTTCACTTCCACAGTGTGATCCAGTAGCACCACCTGCTGTTTACAGGGAGCACTGCTGCTACAAAATACAATTTATATTCTTTTTATATAGAAATGTACATACATTCCATAAACATCTCTATGGTTTAACCTTTTTGAATGGTTATTAAAAAGTCTTCAAAATTGTTTTTATTCTCTTAGAAATGTCAATCCTTTACAGGACAGGCCAGTATTTAAACAATGATAGACTTTTTGCAAAGTACCCCATAATATTTAACAATGCTGAGAGATATGTTTACTGTAAAACGTTTATTTAGATGCTTTACAGTGTTTTCTTTGTGGAAAATATTTTGGCTGAAACTCATATTGTGGCAGTGGTCAATGGTCTGGTAAATTAGAAATCCATTACACTCGTTCCAGTAAAGGAGAATATAGAGCAGTAATTTTTTGTAAGCAGGAATAAAATTCTAAACCATTTACAGAGATCCACTTGAGGTTGCAGAAATTTAAATTAGCTCATGTTAATAAGGCAGAAAATTGTCTCATAAATGAACAAAGGGTAATATATTTTTTGTCCAAATGCCAAAGCCCACTCCTTCCTCCCACTTCCCTGAGCATCTCACAAGGTCCCAGTGTGCAGGTGCTCTTTCTGGTCCAGCCTTAAAACACAGCAAGAGGCTTCCTGCTTGTGGAATTTATGGAAAAGAAATAAGTTATTCACCTATGTCTTATACCTTTCCTCAAGGTTGGATGTGGAATTTGTCTAGTTCTGCTTAAAAAAATTAATTCTGCTGCTCACAGTGTCTCCTGGGTTGCCCAGAAATGAGGTGGGTCTGGCTTGCAGAGTTACTGAGTTTTTCTGTTGTAATCTGGGACGAAGTTCATTTCCCCAGAGCAGCCCTCGCAGTGCTGTGCTGTGCACTGGTAGCTGGAAAGCTGCTGCTAACACACTGGTGTTTTGGCTGCAGCTGAGCAGAGCTGGCACAGCATCAGTGCTGTCTCCCTAACCTCCTGGCCAGGGGTGGCAAGATCCCAGGAGGGGACACAACCAGGACAGCAGACCCAAGCAATGCAAAGGGATATTCCATACCACGTGGTGTGAACTCACACATAAAAGCTAAGGGAAGGAGGAGGAAGGGGAGGAATTGGTTATTTACATTTGCCTTTTGAAGCAAATGCGATGCATGTTGAAGCGTTGCTTCCTAGGAAGTGGCTGAATGTCATTACCACAGTGAATTAGAGAATTAACCCTTCTTTTTCCTTCTCTTTGCTTGTGTGCTTGAAAACTTTTGCTTTAGTAAATTGCCTTATCTCAACCCATGAGCTGTTTTCCATCTTGTTTTCTCTCCTCTGTCCAACTGGAAGGGAAGAGATAGAGCAGCTTGGCAGGCATCTGGCATCCAGCCAAAGTCAACCCACTTTAAGTCTCAAGAAACTCCATAAAAGAAAGGAAAATTGAGCATTTTGGGTTTTCCCCTACATTTAAAGAAATCTATGCCACGAACAATACTCTCAATTTTAATACTGTAAGCTCTTAGTAAAAGCAAAAATATATCAGCAATGCTAATCCCATGTTAAACTCCACAAATTTGGAATAGAGCTTTGCTGAGTTAACAGCTTGTGGTGTTGCAATTCTTTTGCCATGTCTGAGCTCTCTAACATTCAAGAACTAGAGTGAACTTTAGAAACGGGTTGTCAGTTTTAAAATATAGAGCATTAGCAGAGGATTTGTAGTACATTCATGAAACTTCTAATATTGCCAAACCATTTAGCAATTTCATATAACATTTTCTAAGTCACTTTGAAAGACCACTTGCTTTGTAAAACATTACAAAACATACAGTTCAGAGAGGCCACCTAGACAATGTTCCAGAACAGGATCAGATATGGCAGCAATGTTTCTACAGTACACAGGACGCTCCTTGTGATTTCACAGCACACAAGGCAGAATAGGAATGTTCTCTTGTTCCAGGGTGAGAAAAATGAGCAGGTCAGAGACATGGTAAATAACTCACCATATTGTAAGTGGCCTTTACGTCCTTCAGCAATTTTACCAAGCACAGCCTGTGCTTTAAGTCTGAAAGAAGTTAAAGAATTGAAGGACAAAGCAAGCCTAATCCAGTGGTTACTAATGCAGACTAACCTCCTACAGCACTGTGCTTTAGCAGCCCAACTTCTGCACTTTGAGATAGTCCAAGTCTCAAAAATTTTGAAATTTGTTTGTAACTTATTATCTAGCCAGAAGCAAGCTTTGTAGCTAGTGTGAGTTGATCCTCAATTCCTTATGAAAAGATTATCAAAAGTTTAGGAAGTGTGTAAAAGTGAATATAAATACCATTAAAAAGGAAGCCATTTGCCCTAGACTGTGGAAGGGGGAATGACACCATTGTGGAAAAACACATTCTCAAGCAATCTAATGGTTGTAAAATCTAATGTACTGGAAGAGTTCAGCTGAAGGGGTGTAACAAGGATCACCTAGTGCAGCTATGATGTCTAGCCAGGGATCAGATGATCTAGGACTTTTCAGTGTACTACAGCATACAGCAGACTAGATCCAGAGGGGGCACACTGACAGACTAAGCAGTACTATTTAAGCAAATTTATTTTCCTCGAAATTAATTATAGTATCTGTTTACTATAGTGATAACCTATGCACTAGAAATAATTAATAAAATGAGTAGAGGGGAGTAATTTTCTACTTCTGTAATTCTTTTTCTTGCAAAGTAAAATTCTGCTACTTTCACAAGCAACCTGCTCTGCCAAACAGGTTTTATTAAGGGTATATGTACTACCCAGCTGTAGGCTGTAAGAGGACCCATGCAGACAGCATTCACTAAATAGAGTGAATAACTAGCTACTAACTAGCAAAAACATCTGTGATTGCTTTCCACTTAAGCTGAATCATAACAAAAAAAATTAAAAATCAGATGGGCCTGTCCACTGGAACAGTATTTGTATGAGATTTTTTGCTTTTAGAAACAAATGAAAGAAAACACCTTTTATGCAGAAACAATTTTAATAAGATCAAAGCGTATGAAAAAACCATCAGAACAAATGTTAGATGAACAGAAAACTAAACAGCAATTTTGGCCTCACTGGACAATGCATATATATACATGTATAGTTGTTCATCCTATATGCTTATTCTGTCCATTCCACTGCTGTCCCAAATGCAGGCACTACATGTTTAAGAGAAGCCTGCAGGCTTAAGAAAACTTTGCCCAATTCAGTGTTTTTTTAAATCTTACTTTCCAGTCATGTTTCACAGAAAACATTCTACCACTTAGCTTTGGTTGGTGTAACATTTTAAAGAATATTTGCTATTCACACAATTTGCATTAGATGTTTAAAACACAACTAGAAAAAAAGTTAATTTGTCCAAAAGTACAGTCAAAAAGGCTAAAAAGATATTTTAGAACCATCAGTTGAAAGCCTTTACTGAATCATAGTCACTTCAAGTGTTGTAAAGTAGTTTTCTACCATCTTCAGCTTTTCTTCAGAAAGCAGGTTTTCTTGCTTCAATTGTCTAATAAGATCTTCCAATGACCTGAGTCTCCCCAAAGTTTTTACTTCTTGCATTTCAAGTAAAGTTATCTTAGAGTGGAGTTTTGAAATATTTTGCCAAAGGTGATCTCTGTCTATATCTTGTCTGCAGTATGAATGCTCAGTCTGCAGTATTTCATTTCTGTCATATTCAATCACTTCTGTCTCCTCAATGTCAAGAAACTCTTCACTAACAGGCAGGAAAGAACTATTTACTCTTTCAGGCTCTTCTGGATTCTCAGCTGGCATAATAATAGCAATGACAGACTCTTCACTTCCACTGAACTGTTCAATAGTTTGTGTGACTGTACTCAGTAGAACTGCATCTTCACTTGTCTGCACTTCACCAGAACAGAGCACGTGAGGGACAGAATTTTCAACTGCATAGTCAGTAACCAACCCTAAGGCACTGTCCAGTTTCAGAGATGAATTTGAGTAGTCAGGGTCTGTAAACTGCAGGACTGTAGCTGTACAACCTCCTGAATCCTCTACAGAAGTAGGAACATTGGTAGTCTCCATGCTCTGGACTGCTGCTGTCATTAAAACAGGATTAGGCTGATGTGCATACTGCTTAGATGAACTGTCAAGAATGACACTGTCTGCCAGAAAGCCACTTTCATTTGGAAGCTGCAGGTTTTGAATTTGTAAAGGTTTCCTCAGTGCAGTTGAACAAATCACTTCTGCTTTTTCATCTACATTTTGTGCAATCACAGAATTTTTCTTTGGTGTACAAGGTTCAAGTGGCACACATACTACTTTCTCTGACACAACATTTGTTTGTTTCTGGTCTTCTTTCTGTACCTGTTGTGGAGTGTTCTGAGAAGAATCTTTTTCCTGGAGGAGAAAAAAAAAACAAAACCCAAAACCAAAATCACCACCTTGCAACAAGAAAATCACTAAGCATGAAAAAAATAGGCAAATCTCATTTCATACTGTGGTACTGCAAAAAGACTAACTTAGATGAGCACTGTCTAAAAATTACATCAGAGGTTCAGGAATTCATGTAAGCATTTTCCACAACTTTGCTTCAGGTCCTGAATGCTAAAATACTATTTTAAAGCACTAAAAGCAATAATAGTATTTGGGTTTTCAGTTTTTGTTTTTTTTTCTTATTGTGGATTGGGGTTTTATTTGTTTGATTGTGGGATGTTTTCAAACTTTAGGGAATTGGGACTGTTTTACACAAGATACAGTAATTTTAAATGCACTTGAAGAAAGTGGTTACACAAAGCTAGCATCTTCTATTACTATCTAAAACATTGTATTAAATATATTAAATGTACACAGTACAAGGTTCTTGCATTAAAGATGATTGCAAACCAGCAATTCAATTCTGCCAACTAAACTTGACAATCTATAAAAATGGAGTACTTTTTTTCATAGATAGAAATCTTACCAGAAAAAGACAATGTTAACAGGACTTTAAACAGAAGTTGGTAATAAAAGACAATTTGAAGCTTATCCTTTTTTAGCCACTTTCTTTTCCCTTCCTTCACATAAACTACATCACATGATTACATTTAAGATCAATATACAAATAAGCTTTTTGGTATGTCAGTCAGTGAAACAAAACCACAAAAATAGTGAGTGTCTTATTTTTTTCTAGTAGGCCTGATTATGAAAATCTGAAGAATTTGTACTCATATAAAACTGTGCACATGTTTAGCCTGAGAATTAAAAGAAAAAGCAAAACCGTACAGAACAAAGTAACAGAAAAACAGGCAATTTAAACTTTACTAATTAAATATAGGCCAGGCAAAAACCTCAACCAAACCAACCAACCAACTAACAAAACAACTCAAAAACCCAAACCAACAAAAAACAGGAAAGGAGGAGAAAGAAACAAAGGAGGAAGAAGAAACAAACAAACCAGGAAAACAGAGGCCAGGCAGAAAAAATGTGTTACAATAAAAAAGATAATTTCCAAGTGTATGTTCCTGGAAGTATGTATATAGTATGAAATATCCTAAGTACATTAAACTTTGTGATTCAGTTTTATATGAAACTTCAGTCTCAAAAGGCCTGAAAAACTTATACAGAAATAGCATTAATTTGGTTATCTTTACTATTTCTAAGACAGTATTTAACATCATGTCAATATTTGGGATTTTGTGAAATTGAAGCATTTCCCTTTCTTCATTCCATCTGCAGCTGAAGAAGACTTTCTCAGACTATTTGTTTTAACTAGACAAACCTCTTACAAAATATATTACGTAAATGTTCCCCAAATCCTCACCTAGCAGAACTGCCATTAAAATTGAAGGAAATGGACCAAAACAAGTCTCAATATAGTTGCCTGAAGGAAGGCTTACTTCTATTGAAAAGTTTCATCATCTCATTCCCTGCCCTCCCACTTGTAGGTCCATCCTCAAATAAAAACCCTTGCAAGCTGAAGCAGAATGGTTACTGATATTGAAATGCTGGCAACTATCACTGCTCTTGAGCCACTAACATTCTTAATTTAGAAAAAGAAATGGAATGCAATGTTTTATGAAGAATCATTAAGCATTTCTGGGAAGACATCCTTCACTTGCTCAGTAATACATAAAGCAAGGTGCTGGTGAGAAATATGCAAATACTGCAATTCTTTGCTCTCAGTTTCCAAAGGAAGTTTGGGGGCCTTCTTGTTCCTCCACATTTAGTCAGACACACTAATCAGATTTTTTTTCCCAAAGTAACAACCCTTTTCCATATTTTTTTGAATATTCAGTCTATGCAGAAAGTTAAGGTTTGGGGCAAGTAGAGAACCAGATGTCAAGTCAAAAGATATTGCTGATTTGCTGAGTTGGTCACTAAAAGTGTATGAATTGATGTTTAGAAAAAGTGCAGTGAGAAGGAAGTAATGCCAGAGAGAGAAGTGAGACCACATGAAAGCAAGTTCACAATATCACTGATATATTCACTGGCATTTCTTCTCTTTTGATAGAAGGAAAATGATGGATGTATTAAAAATAAGCATAGAAATTACTTTTCCAAACTGGATAAATTTATTTGTGATTTCTTAGATATATATTGCTGATGCCAAAATAATTTAGAGAAGCCATTGATATGTTCTTGGCAACACGAATGCATAAAAAGTTTTTACCTTAGTAATGCTACTGTCCACCTTTGCATGTCTACAATGACTGGTCTATGGTCACATGCAAATCAAAAAAATGAAGAGGTGGGTAAAAGACAACTTTTCTTTGGGGTCAAAACACCCAGCTTATCTATAACTGCGCAGAAAAATGGGACAGCAAAGTCCAGTTCCAAATTTACAGATCCCTGTTACAACAGCAGCACAGGAATGTGAGGGATCTATAGAACCACGGCGGATGTTAAAGAGAAGATATTTCTTGTTAAGTTAGCATTGCCACAACTTGCAGGATTTTCTATTTTCGTATGAGAGATTTATCAAGATTACTTTTCACTCCACAGAGTCAAAAGAGTCTAAACAACAGTTGCAGATGTTCAAGACAGAGTACTTCATGACTAAAAATAAATGGCTTTGTAAAATTAATTGCCCATATTTCAGTTTCACCCATTTAGCCTTAATCAGTCCTTCTATTTCTCCCACCTCCAATGTGATGATCCAGTGGAAGATAAAGACATGCTAGAAGAGAATTAGTATAGGTTTGATCAAGACTAGGTGTCTGTGTAGCACAGTATTTTTATGTAGCCAATAGGATAAGTCTGTTGTAGGTTGCCTTTGGCGGCCTACAGTCCTGAGATTAAAAGTTATGGACTAGAAGGAGAAATATACAGTTTGAAACTAACACATTTCAAAGCCAGTATTTCTGTCCGGTTAATAAAATACTTTAAAAGAACATTAAAATATTAAGAGTAATTGCATTTAAAAAAAACCTAGAATCATAATATTCTCATATGAAATTTAACATTTTCCACAGTAAATGCTTCTGTAATTTCCAGTTTAAAAAAGATATTGAACCTCCACTTAAAATAGGGGAAGTTGTTCTTCCTTTACATTATGAAATGACATATCCGTTTTGTGTCAGTCCTGCTGACAAACTGTTTTGATGGACAGGAATTCCATTTCTGAATAAAATATGATTATCTCATAGATTAGAAAATCTGTATTACATCAGTAGTTGGTTAGCTTTGTACGACAAAACAAAACAAAACAAAACAAAACAAAACAAAACAAAACAAAACAAAACAAAACAAAACAAAACAAAGATAGAAATAGATTACCTCATCATCTGGGGAAGAGAAAATAGTTGGCACAGCAGTATTTTTCAAGTACCGTATCCCCCACCGCACGTCCAGGGAATCAGGGGTAAAGTGGTCACTGCAGAGCAGCTGGTGCTTACTCGGAGTCCACGAATCTCGCTTCATATTCCGCAACCACTTCTCAAGCCTCTCCTTATCGTGAAGCGGAAATCTTTTTAAAGCAGTTGAAAAGACAAATAAGAAAATACACAAAAATCCTGTTATTGTTCTCTTTGTTTTAAATAAAAATCTCATTGTTACTTAGAAGGTAGCCTTCCTTTAGAAAATATTAAAATAATATTTTTTTCAAAAATTTTAAGTATTAAATGCTAATCTGGATGTCATATACATGTTAATGTATGTAATTTGCTTAATGAATTGCAATACACAAGTTAAAGGGAAATTAAAGGCTTATTATGGTGCATGCACAGTCAAGAAGTGATGGTAAAAGGAGCACGAACATTCAGACCACCCTTGTCTCTCACAGTATCAGGGTATTTGAAATGTGCTTCTATATTTCTCTGGTGCTTATCAATTTTATTTCAACACTAGCATATAACTGCATAGTATACATAAACCACAAGTTGAATTCTGAGCACTGTTAAGTGACTACTGTTCAGAAAACAGTATTTCTGAGAATCATGAGCAATAATAATTACAAAGGAAAAATCTCTGCTTTTGTGATCCCACCCTCAAATCCCTGAAGCTGCAGGTTTCCTCCAAAAGTCACACATAGCAATGACTCTTACGCAGGCCCTGTGTTCCGAAACTGCAAAAGGTGATTTTAAGAGAAAGACAGCTGAAATTCACAGCATAAAGGTACAAGTCTTTACCCCTTCCCCAATCTTTTGAATTTGTTGCCATATAAGTCTTCAATTACCAGGGAAACAGAGCAAGCTTTTGATGCATCCAGCTCTGCGTATCTGCAGGAATGCAAGGAATAATGCTGGTAAGAACAGAAGTTAGAGGTTCAGGCTTTTCATATCCTGTCTGCTTAGATCATGTACACCCAGTGGCAGCATTGGATGTGTGCCAGAACATGCTCCTCTGTAACACAGCTTAGCCTGGGTGTTACTCCAGAGGTCCAAAAAAGTCTCTCAGGAAGATGATGGCTTCCTTTCATTGAAGGCATGTCACCCTGTCCAAGAAAGCCTTGGGAACACTTGCTCCTACTGCAGTTACCCTCACAACACAGGAACCACTGCTCTACCCAGACTCAACCAGCTTCAGATGGAAAAGAGAACAATCTGTACCAAAAATAGCAATAATCTGATAGTGGACGTTATTATTTCAGCTTAAAGGCAACTTTGCTAAAACCTGCTCATGGTTCAACACCCCTTCACTAAGCAACAGAATCTGCTCTCTAGCATAAAGAAGACACAAAAAAATGGGGAAATGTAAAGAGGAAGTGGACAGAATTTATTCAGCAGCTGCCATCACTACACAAGTCAGAGAAGTGAAGATTTAAAACAAAGGCCAGTTGAGATTAGGTGACAAAAGGTTTGGAAGGGGCTCAGACCCCAACCACAGAGCAGCAGAAGAATTATTCGGTGGTGTAAGAGGCAAGGGAATAAAACTTGCAGTTCATGTCAGTACTAGTGACTAATACAAGGCAAGAGAAATCTATGAAACAAATCTCAGCATCCCTTCTATAAGAGCATGAAGCTCAGAATGCAGCACAACTCAAAGGCTAAATAAAACAGCTAAGTTTTGGCAATCAGCTCCATATTGATGCCATACATTTGAATGTAAACATGTCTCAATGCTCAAACTTGTTTTAATTATCCACGTGACACTCACACTCTCTAAAGCATAAGGGAACAGAAACTATTTTCATGATTGTTTTATGATGCATTCCATATTATAAATGTGCCAGGGAAATAAGGTTTCCTTCAATCTAGAATAAAATTTCTTTCAAAGCAGTCTTCCTGTAGGTCTTCTTACACAGCCTTCATGATCTTGGAGTAAATTTGACTAATCAGAAACTTAGTCTGAGGCACAAATTTTACTAAAACAGATTTTGAGGCGTATCATGAAATTTATTTTTCAAAATTTTCCGAAGTTGCTTCTGTTGACAAACAGTTCTATACTTTTATTCTCCACAAATACGATTAGTTACCTGCACTGTGCTTCTCTCAGGATTGTGAAATACTGTTTATAACTCCCGATGCTGGGAAGCCACAGCCACGTAACCCACAGTGCAGGGGGGCCGGCAGGCCTGGGATGGTCCGCGCAGTGTCAGGGCAGCACATGCCGCCACACAAACCGCTCTGGAAACGGAGAGCTAAGCTCCAGCTAACTCAGCTGCTTCCAAACAACCAGCAATGCCTCTGTTCACAGCGCAGGTATAGTAATGATTCTAGTGGGAAAGTTTAATTTTAAGGAATCATTGTATGTTTACTTGCTGACTCTTCCGGGCCCTTCCCCTGGCATGTGAACTGTCATACACAAGACATTTCACCATTACTACAAAGCTTCCACTACTGCCTGCCCTGCTGGAATATCACTCCCATAGCAGCAGCAGCGAAACAGAGTCAGAAGTGCAAATTTTATTTTTTAATCGAATCCCCTTGCTCTTCACTCCGCACCTATTCCAGAGTTCTCAGACGCGGCCGTATCACCGCCGCCTCCCCAAGCTCTGTTCGTCTTTGCGAGGGGCGCGGGGTGCGATTACGCCCCAGCTGCCCACTCTTTATTCCCTACACCTCCCCTTCGCCCGGCGTTGTTTCCCTCCAGGCCCCCGGCACCAGGCGGGGTTCCAAGGCGACCACCAGCGTGGTCGACCCGCGGCGCTGAGTCTCTCGGCCATTTCCTTCCGCGGTGGCGCTCACTACCACCGCCGCGGCCAGCGCTCACCCAGACCCTGCCCCGCTGCGCCGCCACTCACGGGTAGAAGCTGAGCTTGCGCTGGTCCTTGGCGCTCTGGCCGCCGCGGTTCTTGCAGCGGGTGGCGGCGCAGTACCGCGGCATGGCGGCCACCGGGAGGGCACGGGCGAGCGGGACGGGCTGGGTTGAACTGGGCTGGGATGGGATGGGCGGGCTGGGATGGGATGGGCGGGATGGGATGGGATGGGCGGGATGGGATGGGATGGGCGGGATGGGCTGGGCCGGGGATGGCCCAGCTGCAAACAGCGCCCCCAGCGGCGGGTGGCGGCGGCGCCGCGGTTGCGACCTCCCGCGTGCACCGCGTCACGTGCCCCCGCGCGGCCAATGGCGCAGCGCTTCGTGTAGGAACGGCGGGGGGCCGGACTGCGCGAGCGCCGGGCGCGGGCGGGCGGGAAGGCGGCGGCGCTGCTGCTGAGGGGCGGCGGAGGAGCGGCGACCGCTGAGCGTTGAGCGCTGAGGTGAGCACGGCGGAGAAGGGCCGCCGTTGCTGCTGCTGGGTGAGGGCTCGGAGAAAGTGGAAGGTTGCTGAAGTGGGTGGAGTGAAAGCGAACGCGGAGGGGTCGGTGAGGGGGGAGTGCAGTGGGAAGCTTGAGGCAGCGTGGGAAACTGGGGTGGGGGGCGTAGAGAGGGGCCACTGAGGCTCGGCCCCGAGCATTTATTTGGAGTTTGGGCCTCTCTGGGTCGCGCTGCGGTGGTGTTAGCCAGCCTGGCTGCTCTGGCAGAGGGACAGCTCAGTCTGGCTGTGAGGGCTGCCCAGCTCTGGCCTGGCGCGGCCCCGCCCGATGGTGCGGTCCGGCTCCAGCGAGATCTTCAGGGGTCTGGGTAGGCAGGGTGGTGCCAGGCAATTCCTTCGTTTCCCTGTGCTCTAGGGCAAGATTCAGGAACCTTCTTCTGTATTTGCTTTCGATTCAATGTAGGAGAGGCTGCGTACAAGTGCAAGCCCCTCAGTTTGACGGATTTGCTTGTAGCTGCTTGAGGACTGGAAGACTTGCTTGCTCATCAGATTAGTCGTGGTAGTAGAACCAAGGGAAGACCTCGGTAACTTTATTACTGTTAGTAAATTGTTTGCAGAAATAATTATAGTACGTGAGCATTCCACAGGTTAGTTTATACGCAGGTCAGTGTATAGAAATTGTGTAATGAAAGCAGTAGCAGGACGCTAGTGATGCGCTGTGTTCTCTGAGTGCGTGAGACTTTAAATATTAATATTTTTCCAAGATTTTGGTTAATTAATTTCAAAGAACGATGGAATAGGGCATTTGTGTTGCAAGATGAAATATCTTCTTATTTTCTAAATCTGACAGATTTTATTCTAGGTACATGATCCCCCATCATCACTTCATTGTGCAGCTGTTGATGAATGTTGATAAACTAATGAAGAACTGATTGTTATCACCTCTGCAGTACTTTGGTATAAGTACTTCTTATGCAGAGATGAGTAGTAGTTGAGATCTGTACCTGCTTGCCCAACAGTTAAATAGTTAATATGTTAATAAGATCTCTTGCTTCATTGACAGATATACCTAAATAAAGTGTAGCTCTGCATAATTATTAGAAGAACTCATTATGGCATGAGCTTAATGTGCACAGAATTTAATGAATTCTGGAATGTGATTTAAGTAGCTACAGTGTATGGCCTGGAAAATGTAACTTACCTGTCCCTTTTTGATTGAGAAACAGAGGGTAAAGAGACATAAGTATTAAAAAGATACTTTATTTTGAAAAGGATTGTAAAAATTATTAGGAATGGTAGGCTGAAATATTTGAAGGTAGCAGCACTAAGATACTAACGGCAAATAAAATAGGTGTTTTCTAAAAAGTAAATTGAATAATTGATAGTATCTAAATATAAGACTTGCTCTCTCTGATAACCCTATGAAGTTTTAAATGCTGCTTATACTGGAGTTTTATTTGTGTTTGGTTTTCATTTATATCTTAAATTTGAGTTTGATTGATTTGTTCAAGGTCAGCATTAATCTGTGTTTGCTAGTTTAAAAACCAGTGAAACTTAAATATTGGTGTTTTACTATGCTTTAGAAATCAAATGCAAAGAACTTCATTACAGAATTCCTAATGTCAAGAACTGTAGAAAAAGAAAAATTCAGGTGTATTTTTCTATTGAGAATAATACAAGTTGAAATGGTTAGCCAGAGCAGAAAACCTGAAAGGATTAACTTGCTGATCTTTGGCTCTTATGAGTTATGAGAATTTTTTTTGCTCTTAATGGAGGACATGAACTGTTCCTTTTAGCTCTTGTCAGTATTCAGTAGTAGAAGCAGGATGGTTGTCCTTAAGGGAATGCAGCAGCTGATTATATAAGCATGAGGCAGGTGTGGGTTTGTGAAGTAAATCATAACAATCACATGTGTGAGATGAACTTGTAAGTCTGTCTGTAAAGCACAAACAGGCTGAAAGCCCCAAAAGCATGGAAGGATGTACATGTGTTTAATTCTTAGTGCCCAAGTGGTAAAATTTCAGATTAGTGAAGTGGTGAGTGAAGATACGTGGGAAAACTTTGTACTAAAAATGTCTGATATCGTTCATGAAGAGTACTGGAAAGAACTGTCCATTTGGTATCTAAGTACACTGATCAAAATACAGTTTGTTTCACCTGCTGCCCCTTAACACTTGATATCATGCAGGCTGCTGGCCAAATAGATGCTTAAGAGGGCATGGGTAGATTAATCTCTCAGGCCTTTTGCTCTTGTCTCACAGCATTCATTTTAGCCCCTCAACTTACCTATGAGAAATTACATTTTTTCCATTTTTGGTTCTTGCATTTAAATTTTCTTTAGAGGGTATTGACTTTCAGATAAATGCTTGATTTCGTATCTATCAGATATTCAAAGGTTTTGAATTCTGCCTGACAAATATTGGGTCCCATGCTGCCTGGCAAAAGTATTCTGACTTTAATGGTGTCCAGACTGTAAGTTTGTTTACTCAACTTTGAGGGAAGTAACTCCAGTCGTCTCTGAGCTGTTCTTACATTACATTCAAATCAGCATTTGGTGGGAGGGACACATTACATCTGTAATATTCAGGGTCTTGTCATATATCCTTCTGGTCAGGTGTCAGCCAGCATTCTGTCTTTGAACATTTGCCTTTCTGCACTCTGTTTTAAATATAATATGCACAGGCATATTATCTGTTTTCATCTTCTAGTAGGAGCAGCTCACCCTGTCCTTCATGAAAGTCATGAGACATCATGTGGCTATGTGGACCTGTTTTGAAATAATTTATATATGCCACAATTTTCCCTAAGTTCTCATATATTTGTTTAAAAGTGTTCTTTTTGATAGATGTGTTGTTGAAAAGAGTTACATCTTTAATTATTGTTGAAACTACTTACATTGTATAAAATACTGTTTTTTGCCTTTAGTTCCAACACTGAGGGTTCATATGTATACCTTTCTATGCAGTGGTATTTATCAGATGAGTTCTTTGATATCAAAGATAATAGTAGGTGTTTTCCTGTATAATGCAATTTAATATGTGGATGAGCTAAGCCAGCCTATTGTTAAATAAGGGGAAATGTACTTTACTTGGCTGAACTCTGGAAATTAATGATCTGCTCTTAGGTTGGTTAAACAAACTGAAGTTGAGTATGAGTGTCTGAAAGTCTTGTCTTCCTGCACCTCACAGTTGTCTCTAGGCCAGTTGTGTTTTCAGGCTTCTATTGTTGCACCAGCTAATCAGTGAATTGGTCTTCCAGTAGAGAGTCAGTTTTTGCAGCCTGTGCTTAATTTAGAGCTGCTGTGTTTGTGGTCCTAGAACTGAAGGATTAATGTAAAACTAGTTCAGGTATGGCAGTATGAAATGTGTTCTGTATTTACTTTTGCAACTTTGTATGAAGATGATCAGTTAAGTGTGAAACAAAGACGAACACTAAGGTAATTGTTATGCATGTGAAATGTCACTTTGCCGTATTTTCACTTACATATTCTGTGAATGTGAAAACCATGTAATGGGGTTTGACACGTGTAAAACAATGCACTTACAAGTCTGTCATTGACTCCTGAAACTTCCTTTGCCAGCCTACAGTTGTAACTAAGCTGTTGTGGAATATAGAATAACTCATTGTTCAAGTATATTTCCTTTTCTTTCTAGGAACTGGAGAAATGGCCACTACACAATCTGTCTTCACATTTGCTCTCTGCATTTTAATGATAACTGAATTAATACTGGCTACAGAGAGCTATTATGATATTTTAGGAGTTCCAAAAAATGCATCTGACCGCCAGATTAAGAAGGCATTTCACAAGCTGGCTATGAAATACCACCCAGACAAAAATAAGAGTCCCGGAGCAGAAGCAAAGTTTAGAGAAATTGCTGAAGGTAATATACACAATCTTTTGTCATAATAATTTGATACGTCTTGCATCTATAACCTAAGTACATTTTATTTTTATGGAATAAGAGGTATAAAGGTTTTTTTTTCCTTAATTCCCAGTAAGTGCTGTCAAATGTCTAGCATCAAAATTTGAGTTGTTTCTGTGTTCTTGCGCTTAGGAAGGCCTTTTACACAGCTTATGCATTTCTGCTTTATTAGGCTTTTGGCATATTCCTCTTCTCACAAAAAATACTTGGTAATAGGATAGCTTTAGCCCTAGCAGGTTAATTGTTACCTTTTGGTCTGTTCCATAAGATCCAGCTCAGGATTATTTCTACCAGGCTTCAGGAATCCTAACAGCAACCTTGCAATAACTATGGGGAGATTATAAGAAAACACAGAGCAAGGTGCATCAGTGATTCATGATGGGAATACAATACAAAACAGGTGCAAGAGGTTCAAGTGGTTATAAGGAAAAACTTTTTCACCTTGAGGATAATGGTTGGATTTGATGATCTTGGAGATCTTTTCCAGTCTTAACAATTCTGTGATTCTATTCTACAGGCCAGTGTTAGAAGATTGCCTAGAGAGGTTGTGCAGCTCCAACCTTGGATACTTGTCAGGAATGACTGGATACAGTGCTGACTAACCTAGTCTGATCTCATAACTGACCCTACTTTGAGCAGGAGGTTAGAGTAGAGACTGAGGTCATGTCTAACTTGAACTATCCTGTGATCCTACAAATATACCAGTTATAAGTATTGTGTGATAAAATAAAATGGTTTCAGTGGATAATCAAGAACAGAAAGACTTGCTGAAAAATAAGGTATACCCACTTCTATTCCCTGTAGACTCAGGTATAACATCCATCTATCATTGTAGTTCTCCTGACTAAGCTAAATGGGATTTCTGGCTTTTACCTTCCTGTCTGCAGAAGAGTTATTTTGAATGAAAAAGTGGTTAGTAATATAATGAAACGCAGTGGCAGACTTGTTAGATGCTTATTTGCATCTACTACACAAGGAAATAGAAACTCTTAAATGTTGAATTATATAGAATAATTGCAAGTCTTTGACAGGTAAGAAAATGAAAATGAGTTTTTTAAAAATTTAGTTATTAGAATGGATATATTTTCTATCAGAGTTTCTACCTTGAAATACCATTAGCAGTAGTTCTAAACCAAAGATTGGAGGGAATTCTAATTCCATTTTTGGGTATATCTAGTCACAAAATCTAGGTTTATTGCTGAACTTCCAAAAAATTGAGAATTGGCACATGGTGAAATTAATTTTCTTTATCTCCTTGATGTTTGTTGTTGCTTGGTTGTAACTGGTGTAGTTAGAACTTGCTGGCTAGCAAGTAGCTTTGCAGACGTTGCCCTGTGTTTCTGTGATAACAGTGCAGCAGATCCTTTGTCTTGTTAGGTAGAGCTCCTAATTCAGCCTTCTTCCTTGAGGCTTTCTGATCACCACCTCTCATTGTTATTTTCTTTCAAATATTTTGTTTGATTTACTTATACTTATTGGTAGTTAACTGTATTATATTATGTGTAGCCTGTCCTTGTAATATAGATGTGTTTATTATTGTAAGTAACTATTCTGAGGCAGTTTATTTTGTTTTGGAGAAAGGCAAATAAACATTGGGCTTGAAAATTGAATGAAAGTCTTGTTTGAAATTTTTTTCAGTTCAGGAAGGGTGGGAGAGAAAGCTGCTGTTCTTTGCATTCGTGTATAGTTTTCTTTTTTCCAGTTTTTTAAATGGAAATGAACTGTAACTTCTTTTGGTTTTTTTTTTTAACATAATAGCATATGAAACATTGTCGGATGAGAATAAACGAAGAGAATATGATCAGCTTGGCCGTCATGGAGGAAAAGGAAGTAATGGAAGCCCGTTCCATCAGTCATTTAATTTCAACTTTGACGATCTGTTCAAAGATTTTGACCTATTCAGTCAAAACTCACGGTCGAAAAAGCACTTTGAAAATCACTTCCGAAGTCATCGGGAGGCTCATAATCGGCAAAGACGTTCTTTCCAAGAGTTTTCTTTTGGAGGTGGACTGTTTGATGACGTGTTTGAAAATATGGAAAAAATGTTTTCATTCAGTGACTTTGAAAATGCACACAGACACGCAGTGCGAACTGATGCCAGGTTTCATGGATCCAGCAAGCACTGCAGGACTGTCACTCAGAGACGAGGAAACATGGTTACCACATACACTGACTGTTCTGGACAATAATGTTTCCTTTCTTCTAAACTTTTATTCTTTTCTCAACGCCTTCATAACCTTTCTTGGTTTTGTGCTAACATGGAAGAAATTCTCTGAACTGTGTTTTCTAAAAAACACTTAAGCTACTCTAAAGAAGTTGTAGATGAAACTAATTTTCAGGATAGAAATAGTATGCTGTTGGGATGTAAGTGTGTCAACAACTGCTTAGAATGGGAGAGAAATAATCTCACGTGACAGAAAAAAAAATATTTCAGTTTAGTAAAACTTTCCCTAAATTTGACCACAAGATACATATTTTTCATTTCAGAAACGTAATGTAATTTTTTTTCGTACAAGCCAGTTCAGGATTGATTGAATTACTGGTGTGTGGATTGAAGCAAAGGAGGTACTCTAATTTTGACATGCTATTTTTTTTTTAATAATTTCTTTCCAAGTTTGCACTTGCAGTTTTTACCCGATACAGATTTACAGTGCAAATTACAAAATTTACACAAAATGGAAATGTGATTTCCCTGGATCTTTGTTACTCTCTCTAACATTGCAAAAGTATTACCAAAACCCTTACTTTTTGACATTGGAAAATAGTGAGGGAATGTTATGAATGTGAGTGATGTAGTAATTAGTTTTATTTCTGAATTGGCCTGAAGAGATCTTAGGATTCGAATAACCCTTGACTTATTTAAGGGATGTAGGGATATTCATGCATGTAAGTTTGTGTGCACACAAGGTTTTTGTTTTGGCTTTTTTTTTCCCTCCTACAATACAGATATCTCTCTAACAAGGTTTGGAAGGGCACACCCAAAACACTCTTGTTTTATGCTTACTATATTACCACGTGTGCAATGTACTTTTTATCACTCACTTTATTGAACTAAAATACCCCTCTGAGATCTTAGGAACTTCAGTAAGATAAGCTTGCCTTCAGATTCATTGTGTTCCTGAAAGGGTCTAAGTAAAAGGTACAGAGTTTAGATTGACAGATTTATTACCTATCAGCAGAAATTTTTCAGCATTGTGATTTGAAAGGCAAATTCTTAGTCTAACCACAGAGTAAAACTACAATCCTTGTATTCATCGAATGCCTTGTGGGGCTGGAGACTGCTAATAAGGGCAGTACTAATGGATATTGATTTCAGCACCATGGAAACCCACAACCAGTGTAAACTAGTTAAAACTAAAAAGAAAAAGCCACCAGAAAATGCTGCACAACAAAACCCCCAAATACTTCAGCTGATGTCAATCAAAAAGTTCTGTTCTAACTCTTTTAACTAGTCATACAGGTTCAGGATGTTATATTGGCTGTCCCTTTAGGGGAGGTAAGAATTTACCTTTCAGGTTGATTGCATGAGCAAAATAAGCATTTAAACTAGCAGTGTTCTAAACAGTCTTTGAGATTTTAAAATCTGTATTAAGAGATTTAACCCATTGCTTCTTGGACAGATTTTGAAAGCTGCCTATTTGCTAAGGAACTTTAGCCTTCCCCTCAAGCATATGTATTACTTGTTCAGTTTTCATTGCCTAATCCTTGGAGTGGATTGTCAGGTTATGTTAAGTGCTTTTCCTTTTCTGTGTTCTTCTTTATTTATTAATAGACTAATACCTCATATATGGTCTTTATTAAAAGCCAGTAATTTGTGCAACATTATCGGAATGTGCAATATCCTTATAGTAGGAAAAGTGCTGGATTGAGTGTTTGTTTTTTTCACCCTTTCTCTGTGTAAGTAGAGATTTTTGTTTCTTCTGTATAATTTAATATATGATTCAAGCAAAAGTTATACTTTGTGTAGATTTCTGCATTTATTTTCTCTAACATACTTCATTAGTCCTGTGCATGAATCAAACTGTCTGCCCAATTCATATCATATGGGCATCCAAGTGAACAACATATTAACTTAAAGTTATGAATTACTTTCTCTCACAAAGAGTAAATATTTAACGTGAGAGTATTTGTGAATGTCCTTTGGTGAGAGGCAGTGTCAGAAGTGGGATGCAAAGGTAAAATATTAATGCCTTTCTTAGTCTAGTGAATATTTTCTTAATTAAAAAAAAGAAATGGATATAGTAGAATGAGCAATTCACTTGGGTCCCTTCTGGAACTCTGAATTAGAGGGAATGAAAGGTAAAATGAACACTGTAAATTGTAGGAAAACACATTTCACCCCAGAGACTCAAGTCATTTAAGTGACTCTGCAAGTTCATAATTTTTTGAGCTAAACTTTTAGATGAAAATAAGGGTCCTGGCTATTTCTAGACTAGTTTCATCTCTTTAAGAATGCTCCAAACTTAGTAAAAAGTGTATTTGTTTTCCTGATCTCTTTAAAGTGAGTATAAAACAGATAAGAAAACCAATAGTGTTGCTATTTTTTTAGCTGTTCCACCTTAAAAAAATCTTCTGCCGAGTCTATTTTAACTTGATTTCACATTATTTTTCTTAATTACTTATCATGGCAGAAACAACAAGTGCTTTCCATTATTTCTATGGCTTCTCCAAGTCACCTTTCTGGTTGTTTTAGTTGTCAATCCAAAGTCAAATCCAAAGGAAATGTTGTCATGAGTATTGCAGAAACTGGTCAATGGCTGTCCCTGTGGTTTTCTATAATGCGTTTGCTTTGAATAGACTTTAGCTGGGGAAATTCAGGCAGGCTTTCCTCAGCCAAGAGTCTTCACTTTCATGGCCCTCAGAACACAAGCTTGCAAAACATGTTGTGCTTCTCACTTATTCAGGGCTCTTGCACATTCTTTCCCTATTTATAGTGTTTGCTTCATGGCAGGCTCCAGCGGAAGTCCTGGTATAACCTTATGACACCTCTGACTTAAGTGCCATCTTTGATCTCTCTTTAAATCTTATGAAAATACTCAACAAAACCAGTTTTTGTTAGATATGGGTGAAAAAATCCTGAACAATTTTTTGAAAGTAATTTATGCATATGTAACTCAAAATGATTTTGTTTTTAAAACCAGAAAAGAAGTATTTTTTCATGTTTGCTTTTTGCCATTATACTTATGAAACACAGTATCTAGTGGAGATTTAAGTACTGTAAAATTCATTAGAGTGCCATTACATTAAACATGTCAAAATTAATGGTGTGATGTCCTTTTTTTTTTTTTTTTTGTTCAAGAAATAGATGGGAAACAAAATTGAAGTAGTTTATGTGGTGCTTGTGTTTTATGGAATGTTTTGACCACTACATTTTCCCTGAATGGGATGTTGAGGTTGGCAGGGAGAAGAGAGTGGAGCTGAAAAAATTTAGTCAGTTTCACCTAGCTTGTGTATTTTGTGAATGGCTTGGAGTTAAAATACTATGCATTTAAACAAAGCAGGCAAAAAAAGCCTGTGCAAAAGGACTCTCTTTCTGAGAAGCAGGGGGTTGAAGAGCTGAAAGCCTCTCCCTGGAGCTGATGGGTCACACTGCCTGTGCTCTGCACTGCTGAGGTGTGCAAGGGCACTACTGCCAGTACCAAAGGTGGCTCTGAAGCCAAGGTCAGGTGCTGTTGTGCTGTTTCACGAGACTGCTTGATTGTTTTTGTTTTCTGGGTCTGATCTTCAAAAGGTGGAGGGTATGAAAATTTGGGATTTGGTTTGCCTTGTCTGTCCATTTCTCATTAGAATTATCTTTCCTGGAACCCAAGCAAACTGTCATCTTAATAATGCAAACCTAGATTTTGAGGACTAAATGTGCTGGAAACAATGCAAGATCTGCATTATATTTTTAATGACGAGTATGTGGTTTTAAAAAAATTATTTGTAGGTTGAAGACTCATTAGAAGTGCCTGTTGGACTTGAAAGCCTTGTGTAGAGTTTATTGGCTGTTTAGTGGCCATGTATGGGGCTCCTTTCACAATAAAATGCTGCTCAGAGGATTGTTTGGCTCTGGCAGCTGTTGGTTGAGTCTGACTGCTCTGCCCTCGGATAGTGAGTGATTCTCACAGCCGTGCTGCTGGCTTCTGTCCTGTGGGCACCTGTTCCTTCAGGAACAGACAGAGACCAGCTCTGTAGAGGCTGGACTTAGCAGTTGTGATATCCATTGACATTCACACTTGGCAGTTGTGATATCCTCTGACTGTCAGTCACTCCTGGTATAAGTTTGAATCAATTTAGGTTATGGCTGTGGTTCATCCTTGATTCCACATTCTTGTTTTGAAAAGTTTTTCAAAACAAACTTTTTCAAAATAAAACAAAAAATACACACAATAATAATTAAAAAAAAAACCCCAAAAAAACGAACCAAAGCCCAACAAGACTGTTTTGAAGTAATGTATTCCAAAGCTTAATTTTGGGGCACATTACCTATTATGCAGTGGTGTGTGATTCAACAGCACCTACTTTTTGAACTACAGTGGAACTGGAATGAACATTACTGCTTGTGCTGTACCTGCTGAGATTGCAGTCACACCAGCAGGTGTTGTGGAGATGCTCAGATCCCTGAGGATGTCTGCAGAATTCCACCAAGGCTCTGAGACACTAGCTGGAGATGGTAGACCATCTTTTCCAAGCAGCTCTTCTCCTGGGACAGTCCACCAAGGAATGAATGTGACCCTGGTATTAATATAATCTTTTTGTGTGGCTCACAAAAAGGGAGGGTTGTATTGCCTTGTGTTGCTGGTCTGTTGAGAATCTGAGCTGTGTGTTTCTCTAGGCTGGCAAAAACTGATGCTCCTCTCAAAGGCATCCATCCATGAGGGGAGAGAGGAGTCTGATGCACCTGATCTCCAGCCATGGGCAGCTGGGAATGAGTGCTGACAATTGGCTCAGTGGGGCTGGCGTGCTGGAACTATTGACCAGTGTTGATCAGTGATGTTGGTGTCTGGCTCTGTCAATAGCTTGAATCATGAACCCTTCTTAGGTGGGACTGTAATGTCTCATGTGTTAAACTGAAGAATTCTGGCCAGTGTACATATGGTAGCCAGAAGCACAAGCAGAGACTGTTATTGTTACTCCAGATAGTTATGCTGGATTTAGAGGAAATGAGAAACAGAAGTGCAGAATATTGAGTAATATTCATCAAGGGACCCTGAAGCTAAACTTGTGTTGCTGTATTAGGAAGATTCTTCTAATTCCACACTGAATGCTCTTGTTAAGCACCACTTGTTACTAATATTTTATCTAGATATGAGAAAGAAAATGAATTGTTAGTGATTGCTTGTTGGATGTTATTGCTGTAGTCTATTCATCTCCTGCTGATGTGGGAGTGTGGATCAGGAATGATGAAGTGAGCTATCTGGAGACTGCAATAGTTTAACCCATTTTACTTTAGAACTTAGAACTTGCAAGATTTTTAGCATTCAATATACAGGATTTTAGGTAGTGATCTAATGACAAGTTATGCAGTAGTAACATACCTGTCTCTTCTGCTGTGCAACAATAGGCACTTTAGGAAGCTCAAATTCTAAAATGGAGCTGAAGTGCCTGTGCTGTGGCAGCGTTTGCCAGACTCTACCTGGCTGAAGCAGGGGAATCCATTGCAGCACAGTAATTGTTTATGCTGAGCACGCAGAGCTCCAGCTGAGGGAGAAGGGAGTCTCTGCCCAAATTGCTTGATGAATCCCAGCAATTAATTAGATTCAGTCTTTCTGCTTTAATACATAAATTTTTGCATTGAAAATTGTTTTAAAGTTATATGGATCTTTAGCCTGTCATTCTGTCAGGTGGTTCTGCCACCTCTTGGTAGCTCAAATTTGGAGACAGATGGGGAGGCAGGGCAGAGGAAGGGCTCAGACTGTTGCTTGGGAGCAGAGTGCAGATGTTATCACTTGTGTACAAATAAATTAAATCATTACCTGTGCAGATGGAGCATAAATATAGCTTTCATCTGCTGGGAGCTGAATGCAGAGCTTGTGGCTTGGTTAAAATGTTATTACTATAACATATACTGTCTTCACCTCTTCTTATACCCTCCTCCCTCTTTTTTTTTTTTCTGCTCTTGATGACTGATGACTCTGCTGCAGTTGCTGTGTTTTCCCATTTGGCAGTGGCTATAGTAGTTACATTTCTACTTGCTCTGCAAGTTCTTGTCAATTGACTTTAGTCTATATATGCAAAACCTATTTTCCAAATCCAATAAAAATAGGTTTAGGGTTTTTTTTTAATAGAGCAGACCATTTAAATGAAACCTAATTTCTTCCTGTCTTTCCTCATATCCTGTTGAGTGAGCTGCATATACAACATGAGGTTTTGTACTGGTTTTCTGCTTTTATTCTGTCTGTGGGAGGACAAATGATACCTAATTTGGCATAAAGTGAGATAGGTGCTGACAGATGATATCTTGTGTCAAATCTGCTGATATAAATTGAACCTAAAAATATTTGGAAAAAATATCCCTGGCAGAATAAGTTGGTCTAATCAGCACTTTGCATGATAACCTTGAAGCTTAAAGATAAGCAAACCTGAAACCCTGCCCAACCAAACCTAAAACCACTACCTTGGTGAGTGTGAAGGTTAACCTGAGCAGGGAAACTATTTTACAAAATTTCTTCTGTGTTGGGGGAAACAGACTTTTTACCACATGATAAATAAATACCTGTAAGAGATAATGGAAGGAAGTGGCTGGAGCAATTATACCTCCACAGATACGTTTATTTTTGCTAAAGTAAAAAGATTTATTTCAACTTAGGTGCACCTAATGAAATCAACATAGGGTACTCTATTAAGTTATCCCCTTGTCAACTGAGTATTATTTACACTTTCTAAGTACTCTTTTGCATCTGCCCATTCAAAGCATTTGCATCAGCTTACATATCCTTTACTGGCTATGTGAATGCAAGGAGTTATCATGAGTTATTGCTGCTTAGACCCACAGTAACTTATTGCATGATCATAATTCAGTCACGCCTTTGAGCCCTGATCTGAGTTACACGTGGTTACATAAATAATCTGAGATAGAGCCATGAGGAAAGGCCAGGTTTCTTGACTCCTGACATTGTGCTCTTATCATGAACCTGTTCTGACTCTATTCAATCAGGTCCTGCCTCCTGAACCAGTGTCAAATTAACAGACTGCTTCAGGTAATGTTTTTTGGCTGTTATAAAACATGTCCTGTGTACGAGGTGCTTCTATTGAAACTTTTTTCTTCTGTTGATGAAGGTGGATCAGAAACTACCTGTTTTATGCTGAAAATCATATTTTTTTTTGATATGTGGATCTTTACTGAAGAAGACATAGGTAATTATTTTCACATTTGTGGATTTACAGGAATTTAATTGGTCTGTGTGCTGAAAAGAATGTGGATGGAATAAATTGCGAGCTCACAAAGACTGTTTGAAAATGGTGGATTGTGCCATAAAGAATGGGCAAGCGTGGAGAATGGGCAATTTGTCACAGAGCATCACAGCTGCCTGATAAGAGGCCTTGATCTTCCAAGGAGAGTGCATTTGAAAGGGGGGATATGACTGCATTAGTGCATTTATGTGCTGCAGGAGTCCAGTGGGTACACATTATTTATGCCTGTATGTAGCATTTCCAGTAGGTGGCTGACTGTCACTTCACACTGACTTAAGTAGTGTAAAATAGCAGCTGTCACGCCTCATGAGACCCACAGTCTATTCCAACAATATCACAAATCTGTTTACTTGCTGTCCATGAAGCCTAAGAGCCACAGAAATGCTACATGACACAGCAGTACTCCCCTATGAAATAAGCAACAAATCATCTTTAGTGCATTTTTCTTTATAACATGCAATTCTTTTCCAGGCAAACAAATGCACAAATTAGGCTCAGAAAATATATTAGTCATTTAACACAGTCTAGGAATACAGGCTTGTTTCTGTTGTACATGCCTTTACTTCATTTCAAGCCGATATGGGAGATGATTCTGACCAGAAAATTGTTGATTCTTTTGCTTGTTTTTTTCATTTTTGAAAAATAAATCCTATGACAAGCTGAGATTTCTGTAGAGACTCTGTTTCTTCTTCCTGAGAGTGTTTTAAAGAAGTGCTGTAAGAGGGGAAGAAAGTTACCTCTGAAAATTTTTTGGTTTAAAAATGTGAAAGAACAGCTGTAAGGGTGATCTCTTCACACTTGCTTGCTGTATAAGTAAATTAGCAATATGAGTGAATATTGTTACTTCCAGTGAGGCTTGGGTGAGTGTCAGGTGGAGATTGAAGTAGATAAATGTAAGGTGATGTTCATGAGGTAAAATGAAAATTGATGAGCCTAGATTTGATGATCACTGTTAGCAAGACTTTGGAGTTGTAGGGCACAGGTCCAGAAAAATATCAGCTCTGGGTCTGGGAGAAATGAGCAAAGCAGACCAGATGTTAGGAAGGAGTAAATAATGAAGAGAACATAGTTATGCCACCATATAAATCCATGGTTTTCCTAACCCTTGACTCTGGCCAGTTCTGATCCTCTGACCTTTAAGACAATGTTCTAACTGGAAGGTATTTGGAAAATGGACCAGTCAATTCCAGGAAAATAAACAAAGTAAGAAGTTCTTCATACAAGACAGAGTAGACTTACAGAATTTTCAAAAAATAGGGTAACGACAATATTAAGAGAGAGGTTCAAGTTGAAACTGGGCAAATCTTGGAAGAGTTTTCTGTTGGGGTTTGGTAAACATATGAATCTTATCAAGCTCAGGAATTTCCTGAGCAGAAAATATTTGGAGCCAAGGGGAGTAGAAGGGAACACCAGCAAATGTACTTACCCTGTGCTAACCTTCCAAGAGGTTTACTAATGGAACAGTTGAAGAAAGAGTATTAGACTTGAAGGACCTGTGGTTTGAGCTAGTGCAACCATTTCAAAGTTTTTAAGGCTCTTAAATTTCCATACTATATTTACATTTATTAATCATCTTGATGGGGTTTTTTACTCACTTCCCAGCCTGTTAGTGAGCCATCTTTTAGCAAGTGTAATTTTACAGGTGCAATTATACTCAGCTTGATGTGATGTCTGGCAGATACAGCTGTCACTCCTAACTCTCTTTTAGTACTGTAGTTTTTCAGAACAAATTCTGACTACACACTTAGAGTTATTCACTAATGTTATTAATGTTATTTAGTGGAAGAAAGAACTTTAGTCTTGTTCCCTTTTTCACCCATATTGGTAATTTCTTATGACCTGTGATATGATGCCTGGTCTTGTGACAACTAGATTGTAAAGTCAGTGGATAGCAGCTTCAAGCTGCACAATCTGAATTCTACAGTTATCATTAAAGAGAAAAATTAAGGAATTAGATGGGTTTAAAAGAAGGGCAAATATATTTTAATGAACATTAGAAGAATTTGAGTTCTATTTTCATTACTCATCATGTTTTTTTGCAGAATGCTAGAAACATGTATATGCAGGAGTATGGGAGTACAGAACAGACACAGAGGGCCTTGTGCTGCTGTGTGGTGGCTGTCAGGCCTCCCAGACACCACTGTGCTCTGTCACCATCTGATGCAGAGCTGTAAGCACAGATACAGCCATGCTTAGCTGTGAGATATGGGAGTGCTGTCTGATCAAATGGTGTCCTGTCCCCCAGCCATCTGGAATTAGTGATTGTTTTGAAAGAGCAGCAAAGCAATGCTGAACTGGATTTCCAGAGACACTGATATGTCCTCATCTGGAAATGCTGGAACAGGGGTGGAGAAATCCCAGCTCCCAGCACAAAATGCCCTGACAGCAAGGATTTCTGATAACACATTGTTTTTCCCCCCAGGTTTCATTTATTTATCATAAACTGCAATGGTAAGAATTTAATCCTCCAGGCATAGAAGCAAAGTCAATGTTTACCAACCCTGTAGCTAATGATATATTGGAAAGGCTCAGAATATTTTTGCTTAGCACAGACCAGCACAGTAACTACAGTGGATACCTAGAAAACAAGCAGCAAACTTTGCTGGTATGGAGACAGGTCCAAGGAGAGGATTCTTTGGGAGTTCATTCAGAGTTGCTGTTTACTACCTATTTACCAGAACCTACCTCGAAATTGTCATCTTGACTAGGGGAGGAAAAAAAATCCTTCTGGAGGAGTTCTCTTAGCAGGGGTTAGGAAGCTTTCTGGATCCCCAGAGTGACAGTCAGCACAGCAGTCTGTGCTGAGGGTAAGCATGGAAAAGCTTCAACTCCACTTAACCTTGAGCCTGGAGTTATTTGTAGGGATGAGCAAGAGAGATATCTGAGAAACAAAACTAGGCAAGGATCCAGTGGTTTGTGGTCACTGCCAATTCTGGTTACTCAGAACAAGACTGGTATGATTTAAGCAAAGCTCTGCACTCTAAGTAGCTGTGGGAGTCTGGAAACTCTTCAATCAGAATGAAGAAATTACTTGCTTTACTTTAACAGATAGAGGAAGCTTTCCATGAAAATACTTTTATTACCTAATTTTTCTTTCCTTGAAAAAAGGGTAGATGAATAATTCCATGGACTAGAGGATTTAGATACAATGAGTGAGTTATATGAGAGTTTGGGCAGTTCAGGGCCTTTTCCCCAGGGCATTATAAATTGGCCAGAATTACTTCCAAGTAATGTATGGTGAAGAGCTCTCAGGTCATTGCAGGCTGATGGGACCAGGCGATTTGTGAGTCACAGGGTACAAGGTTGAGAAATGATAAATCAGTTGAGTATCACAGACAGCCGTTCTCTCATCAACTAATGTTCAGCCTTTATGAACAATCCAGTAGTCTAAAAGTGCATGTAAGTGATTACAAATATCTCTTAAAGCAAATTTTTGGGATGATGCATCCGTTAAGTCCCAAGGACTTGGACAACATTTTTTCAAAACGTCACCTCTTTTCAAAGAACTACGTTATCTATTTTAAAGAAATTCATGTGAAATAAAAAAGGAGATTGTTTAATTTTTAGTTTTATAATAAACTAATGATTTTCCTGAATGAGGTAGATTTTCTTATGTAAAAATTAATATCTTTCCTTAGCACTTCAAAAATTAGAGTTATCCTTAGTTCTTCCAGATTTGCACTTTGACCTAATGAAAAATTTATTCACCATATTTTCATGCATTATTTGGTATGCCAATAGTACCTTACCAGTCCTGTTCAGTCTAGAAGGACCATCTGAATGAATTCTGTTATCTAGGAACAGATCCAAAGCAAGAAGGTGGTCCAAATACTCTTGAACTTTCTGGCAACTCTTGTTTCAAAACTTTCTGGAATTGGGGGTTTACCTGGAAGCTGAAGGGAATACCAAATGAGCATTCAGCAGTGGCTCTCCAAATATCTCAGGCACGGCTTTACTGACAACTCCTTTTATCAGCTTCAGAGCTATCATACCTTCAAAAGAGAATGGGCCATACATGGGGTTAAAATGCTGAAAGGCAACATTGAAAAAATCGATTTCTTCCCAATCCCATACCTCAGCTTCATAGACAAACAGCACATACAGTGAACCTGCACAGGCTTCAATAGTGACCTCAGAAAACAAAGAACCACAGTCTGAACTGTGCCAGCTCTGCCTTGAGGGTAGTCCAAGGAGATGGGTTAGAAATGGATTTGCAGAGTTTTCAGCTCCAGGTTTCTGGAGATCAGCCAGACCTTGGCATACTTGAAAGCAATTAGGGAAAACAAAACAAAACAAAGAGCAGGTCAATGTAATATTGCTGCGAGCTTGGCGCAGGCCATTTATTGTCTGAATTAACCTTTCACACCATATTTTGATAAAGCTGATGTTGTGCTGCTGAGAAAACAACATTTTTTCTCTTGTTTGTGAGGAGAATGTGAGACTGAATGTTTCTTGAGGCCACGCCAAAAACAAAGGGAAAGGAAAACAAGAATGTGTTCCTGGAGGCCAAGGTAAGAGTTAAGCTGGGGCATCCTGCCTTTGAAAGACTTAAAGCACAAGCTGCTACATTGAGGAATGAACTTGGCATTCCTCTGGGTACTGCAAGCCAGCTCTGCCTGCATTTTGTTCTTTTCTGTCCATAGCAGCTAAAATCAATGTGGCATAAGAAAGGCAAAGAACCAGGAGCTTAACTAATTATGGAGTCTCTGCTGGCAAAGCCACATTAATTCTTCTAACCCTGCACTCTCTTCAGTGTTGCTCTCCTGCTGCCACACATGAAAAATGTGAACTGCCAGAAGCCTTTTTTTACATTAGCAAAGAGGAGGTTATTAATGTGGCTGTATTAAAATGATGGAGGAAGGGGCGAGGAGGGTGAGGCTCTGCATTCTTGTCTCCAGAAACAGTTACAATGGCAGAAGAATATCAGCTTTCAAAGACAAAGCTGAAATCTGAGGGGGGATAAGAATTAAAATCCACAGCATTTGCTGATGAATTTTTAATGATAAAAATACTGTGTTTTTTTTTTTTTTAATATATAGAATGTGCATTTTTAGGTCTCATATAGAGTCTTTCAATGCAGTTATCCAGTTGCTAGCTGGGCAATATAAAACCAAGACACCATGTATTTCATGTTTTGCAAAAAGTCTGAAAAACTGAAGCTCCTGGAAAGCAGCATTTTAACATTTCACCACTGGATGGAGACAGCACTCCAATTCTTGTAATTACTTCTTGGACTGTAATGAAATACCTTGCGATTAAGAAGTTGAATAATTAGTGTGCTGCAACTACAAACAGAGGAAGTGCAGCTGAATTTATAGCAGAAAATTTTTTGAACGCACATCCCCCAGATTTGAGCTTGACCTATTTTTATGGTGAGAAAAGATTTAGTTGAAAAAAATTAATTCCACATCTCCTTCCACATAAGGCGTCAGTGGCACAAACTAGCAAAAACACAGGAAGATAAAGCAAAGTTTTTTAGGATCCTTTCTATCTTTCCCAGGTTACAGTATATTTTTCCTGAAAGAAGCATCCTTCAGCTTTGTGGGTCTGGTCTGAGGGCTTAGTGCTGTAGGTAGCAGCTGGGGCTTCTCCAGCAATGGTTGCAGTGGATATCATGCTTGCAGTGAAGAGCCTTCCCTTACTTGAAAGTAGCAGAGAGGAGGTCACTGGATGGGAAGATGCAACAAAAGGAATTCCCACCCACCTGAAGGTTGGTAGGAAAATTTTCAGAGATCACTGCAGTTCAGGGGTGATAGTATAGATGGGGCACAGCCTGCCCTATCAGGGTTAGTTTCTCTCATCAAGTGTGTTAAGGCATTGTCACACATTTTCTTCACTCTTTGCATGTGTGTGTATGTGTTTGCAGGTTCCTGTGCATGAGAGGGAAGGAGAAAAGCCCTGTGGTGGATTTTAACTCAGTCCCTTATTTAATCATACAGGGCTTTTCTGTTGTTAGCTATAGCTTTTGAATTTTTTTTTTTTCCCCAATGATTTAAAGACAAATAAATGAATTCTAAGATAATTAAATTCTTATGCATTTTGTGAAAATAGCCAGCCAGATAGGTTGGAGACTCTTGGAGTACTCTGACTAAAGGTTGAAGAGACTCATCCAGTAGAGAGTCCACTCTGAGAGAGATCTTATAAGTGCCCCTGCCCTGGCAGAAGCCTTAATCAGAGCCTGCAATCAACCAGAAAATAAGAATAACTACAGACAACCAGACTTCATCAGTTCAATAAGCACAAGAACTTTCCCTTAAAAGCAACAGAAAAGTTGACCTATTCCATTACCATTTCTCCTCTGCCTCCAGGTCACAGAGTCTGTACAGAGTTTAAAAGCTGAGAATTTTCACAAATAAAAGCAGCACCAAAGCAAATAAAATCCACTGAAACTGATTTTTCATGTGTCTGCTTGTTATATTCAGGCAATGTTTTTCCAGACAGCTGTGACATTGCATAGTGATTAGTTGGGTGATGCTCTAGAGGGAAGGGGCATGAAAAAGGGAAGCTGAACATAAAAGAGTGTGACAGGTCCTAATGTATGCCTGTCACTTTTGTTCCCCAAATACAATATCTATAGGATCGATTATATGCTGATTTACAGGAAAATGTCTTAATTTTTTTTATGAAACCAAGATTTCAGGTGTAATTCCTTTGCCCACATCCAAGACTGATGTACATCTTCAAGAAAAAATTCTTAAAGGTATTTAGGTTTCCTATTCCTGGGTGAAATTGTCTGCAAACTTCACCATCCAGGATGTTTAGGGTGTCTGGTGCTGAGACAAGAAACCTGATCAGTGTGATGAGAAGAGTTCTAAACCACTACAGAGAAATGCAGTGTTTAGGAATGAGGGGGAGGTGACCTTCTGCAGGTAGGATTTGTTTGCAGTGACAGAGAGAGGTTTGCAAGCATGTGCCTTGTTATTTACTTATTCCTGTGCTCAGCCATTGATATGTACCCACCTCATTGTTATTCATCTGGTATGCTGCTGTTTGCAGAAAGTGGTGAATACACAAGGGCCTGAGAACCACCTTCACTATGTTGTGTGAGCACTCTGACTTGAAGAAGGTTGGGATAGAGAGGACCAGCTTCAGTTTTCTTGTCCACAATACTTTTTTGCTGTTTTTGAGGAAAACCTGATGTGGTAGCTGGTCAGGAAGGAGATATGCTGTTATATGGCCAGTCAGTGTGAAATTATGGACTGTGATTTTGGTCAGTGATAACAAACTGTTTCAGAGGAGAAGCCCTTTGAGGAAAGAAATAAATATGTCAAAAAAGCTGACTTTGTAACTGCATAGAACCAAGTAATACTTGTGGCTAACTAATCCATGCACAGAAGAGCATGTACTTACATGCAGGCATGATTTCTTTGCTGAATGATCTCTGTGCTCTAGCACTAGTACAAGTGCCACAGTGCCACAGGAAGGCTTTTGGAAGTTTCTCATAAAGAAACTTCAGAGGCTGTGTCCATTAGATTGTATTCATTCACCATTCACTGCTCTTTCTCCTGCTGTAGACCTGTAGTAAGTAAATGCTTGAGGAGGAGGAATTTGTTAGTAGCATTTGTAACTCATACAGGTGAGTGGGTTTTGAAATTAATATCTGGTTCCTTCTCAGCTGCTTCTTCCTCCAGCCTGGCCCATTTTCATCAATCATGAAAAGCTTCCCACCCTCAGCAAATGACCACTCCACATGATTAATCACTCAGGTCAGAGCCATAAGGAGAACTGCCAGTCCCATAACTCCAAAACCATCTCAACCAGGCAGTGTGCCACATTGATTAAGGGGCTTGCTATGGCAAATGGGAAGATCATTGGTGTTTGGTGCTGGGAAAAAACCCCAACAAACAAACCAATAAATTTTCATACAGAAAGTTAACGCAGGTTTTCTGAGAGCCGAAGATGCTTTCACATTTCTGAACAGCTAAAATTCCCTGTGTTTGCAGGCAGTACTAGCATATGACTGCCAGAGCATTTGTACCAAATACCTTTTCTGATCAAATCCTCTATGGGACCTAGCTCAATTCTCTCTCAGTCATGGAAAGGGAGACAGGCACAGTAAGAACACCCATAATACATGATAACTTACTGCTTAAAGCTTGCCAAACAATAGGGTAGCTCCCACTGATGACATCCAGGGATTTCATAAAATTCAATGCCTTCTGGCTTTGTCTTACACTGTGCCTTTGTTTATTAACTGAATTGCTTCAGCACTTTTCTGCATGATGAATGATGAGAACAAACCTTGCCTTGTCTAGTGTCCTGTGTGACATGCTGACAAGGTTCTCTCAAGGACAAGGTTCTTGAGAACCTCCATGATCCAGCAATGGTGCATCTGAAAGCCAAAAGGATAGGTGAGCTATGTGAATATCTTGGAGAATCCAATTTAATACACAAAGGAGTGAATATGTGGTTTTGTTTCCATATGAATCAGCAATCTAGTTCTGTTTCTAGTTTTAAACAAATCCTGAAGCTTACATAGCAAATTTTGGATTGACCTAGAACCTCTAAAGTAATTGTCCCTTGAATTAGCCCTAGATACTAGAGAGTCTTGAACTATCAAAGGGTTTTTCCTGAACCTTCTTTTTCTCTGACCTGAAAGATTTGCAATAAAATATCATTAAATAATTTTTAAATTTTGTGAAAAATTCATCTTAAATAGGTTGATAGCAAATTCTGGAATTTTCTTTTTGCAAGGAAGCAAGTGGCAGTGTTAAAAGTATATAACCCAAAGCAACAAGTGGGATTTTCTTTTGCTTCTCCCTAGGATGAACACTGGCCTCCCTTTAAAATAAAGGATTTGAAGTGAAAGGGAAGATAAATCTTGAACTGTACCTAGAGAACAGCAGGTATTAAAAGAACCATGAAGATTAGTGTAAAGTGTTTCAATCTTGCTCAGAGAGAATCCCCATGTTTTTCACCAACCTATAAAATGTTTCATTAGTTAAATATGCCTTTACTCATATATAAAATGTAAGGGCTTTTCTCTGCCTTTTCTAAAATGATGCCACTGTTTTGTGTGATGTGGGATTTGTACTCATATCCTGCTTGCTTGCTTTAAGTTGTTCCATTTCACTAGTTGTCATTCCCTCCTGCTGTTTTGTGGACAATGCAAAAAAATCCATCAGTACCTGTGTGAGAATGGGTGTGTGAGAACAAACCCATCCACACTGTGGCTGTGAAGTGTGTAGCATTTTGATAATACTTATCTACTGAGAATATCTCTCTCCAGCAAAGATGGGTGCTCTGTGGAATACTGTGGGAAGAGGCAAAAGGAGTGAGGTGTGCTCAGCACATGCAGGAAGCCCTGGGACTGCCACAAGAAAAGATCAGGCTGGGCATGGTGTTGATGACCTTAAAGACCCTCTTTGTGTAGGCTTTCTGCTAACAGGAGATAATGACAGCTGTTCCCAGGGTAAACAGTGAAGAGTACTTCAGGAACACAACAGCTGTGGAATGTTATTTTCTGATTAGTGCTCTTCAATAACCTAGAGAGATTTGTAGCAGTATTATGGTTTCTACTTGTCACTCAAAATTATGGCAGTATCATTGCAAAGGAAGAAAAGTTCCTGGTGTGTTAGCAACTCGTATTTCTGGTGCAGGAATAGGAATTAAACCATTGACCTCACCAGTCATTCTGCCTTTGCCCAGACATGTTTGTATTCAAAGAGTCCCAGGATGATAAAATGAGACATAAAGATCTCCTTTGATGGTCAAGCTCCTGAAGCCCACTCAGAAATGAGTCACTGGTTAAAAACTACCTTTGAGCAATTTTCAACTGCCATTCAAGTCAAGCACTCCACTCTGTTCGTGTTCCAATTAGCCAAAGCCAGGTAGGTGTTCTCAGGGGGCTACATACAGAGAATACAAATACAGGGAAAACTTTCCTGATGTGCCATACAGAAAATAGAACACAATAGCAGTGTAGGGAATGCTGCTGCTTCTTCTCTCATCCTGCTCTCTTTTGTACTCTGTTTTCTATATGGTATTGTGTGAAATTAATTCCTAAATAATGACAGTAACACTCCCTTTAATTCAGTTATTTTTCTTTACAGAACAGTAATTAAGATTCCACATTGTTCATGTTATTTCTAATTTTGGAAAACATAGCTACCTTGTTGAGGATTGCAGCATAAGTGGTACCAATATATCCCTGTGGTCTCTCTGATTCCAATCTAAAAGGCAAATAAACAAAATTTGCAAAACCCTAGTTTTCCTAATAGCAGTATTGTGTTCCAGTTCCATAATATGTATTGTATGTCTTTTTAAGTGTGTCTGAACAATATACATACATATGTGTGTGTACACATTCTGTCTTGCATATGTAGCAGCTCCCTCTCAGTATTCTTCAATGAGTCACAGGCACACAGACTGTAAATAATCAGGCCTGTAATAAACAATTACCATTCTTTTCCTTTGCAACAGGAGGTTACAATCCTCAGTGCAGAATGTGTGTGCTATTAACCTGATGCCTTAGAACATATCAGAATGGTTTCCTGTGTTAAAAAGCTGACAGGAATATTTGCTTTTATCATTTTTGTGCAGGATCTAATAATGCAGATTGAAAGACCAGTCTGGAGAGGAAGTCACAGTTCATCATTGTTTACTTCTTTTCTTCATACTAATTATGTCTATTTTAATTTTGCCTTGTCTTACCTCTTTTCCTCTATTCACATCTTTCTATTACATATGGGGCAGATTTCCCTTTTAAATTTCTGTAGAGGGCCTACTACCATGGAGCTGACACTAGAGCTCTTCTGTTAAGGTAAACCTATGACTTTTAACACTTTAACAGTGGGACAAGGTGACATGATCAGCACCAGAGAAGTTTGTTTTAGATTAAGCCTGGCTCAAGGGGCAGCTGAAGTAAATCAATTGCATATCTCATCCTGAAAAGGTGAAGTGAGACCTGAAGAGAGGAATTGTCACCCCTACCTATGGACCACACAAATACTTTCCATCACCACAGTTCCTCAGTGTGCATCATATTTGCCCTGCAAAATTTTGAGTCTGCCAAAATGGCCTGTTTGGGACGAGGTGGATGGTCACTCCTGTTTCCAGAAGGAAAAGGGAGAGCTGTAGTGGGGCTGTGCTATGGGACAGAGACTGTACCTTGTGCTTTTCAGGGAAAAGTTCCCAGATGCAGCTCAACAGGAGCGTCTGCTAAATCCAGAAGAAAGAGCCCAACTTGTCTGAGGCCTCTCAGCTTACAGAGACTTGAGAGAAGCACAGAAGCAAATTGCATGCAGAAACAAATAAGCAATATTTTGTATCTGTATTGCTAGTGCAACTAAACCCCATTTCTTTTCTCCTGATATTGTGGTACTACATACAATTATCAATTTAGAGTCAAATGATTTCTTTGCAAAATGAGTTACTTCTCAAGTATCTATTATTCATGTATGCATTGATATTTTCCATTAATTTCTTCTAAAAAAATTGTCTGAGAAGCCATACCAGGTATAATCTTGGAACAATTTTTTGACTAATTTAATGTTTACATAGGGAAAATTTTTGAAGTTTTCAAATGCCCATATAAAACCCATATTATACATTGTATTATAAACTTAGCCAAAGGCAAGCTATTTTATGTGATAGTTACCACGATAGACAGATAGATAGCACACCATGAATAGAGACTGCTTTTGGCAAGTCTAAGAACCACTGCTAAGAACAACATTTGAAATTATACAGATTGAATCCTACATGAGCCAACTCATATGCTCCAAGCCCTGAAATGAGAATTACACAGATCAAAATCTGATGAATAGGAGGACATAACCTCACTGATATAATTAAATCTATAAAATATGTTCTGTAATTAGAAGAGATTAGTGCTGTGTGCATGCTGTTGTCAGAAAATATGTAATTGTCCTTATTCTGAAGTTATGGCAATTTTAATTTTCATTTTAAGTGTATTGTCTGACTTAGAATTGTCAGTCTGTGAAATGTACATCAGTCAAATGGCATACACTACATTGAACATCAGCTGCAGTAAGACAACTTCTCCCATCTGTATCCTTTCAGATATGTGGTTGCATATTTGTAGATTTTGATGTGCCTGGTCTTTTTTACCTCTCTGGAACTGTTAAGTGGGGTTCCCAGGCACATTTGCCTAAAAGTAAGAATTGAGACAGAAGACTTTATTTGAAGAAGACTATGGAACTGGAAATTGCAAATTGCATTCACTGCTGAAGACCTGCACCCCTCCTGGTGTGTTAAAAACCTGAATTCCATCATGATTCACTTTCAGCTTTACATCTCACATTACCTTTTATTCCCTTCGGTGTCTAAGAACACAAGCTGCCTAATTAAGTGTCACTTTCTGTTGAAGTCAGGTTTTGAATCTCCTGCCTTTGAAAGGACACTAAGAAGTTATTTACTCACCCTTCCAGGAGACAGCATTTTTGTTCATCAGCTCTCTATTGGCTGAATAAGTGATCCAACATTAAAAAGAAAAATTGCCACTAGTGAATATAACTAGAACTTTGCAATATCTTGGGATTTATCTTTTTCTTTATTTTCATATTGCTTTTCATTTCATTGAACAACATTTGTGATGACTCTTTGTAAACATCAAACACTGATTTGTGGCTCAAGTTTGTAATTCTTTTTCAAGTGATGCCCTTCCTTCCTTCCTTCCTTCCTTCCTTCCTTCCTTCCTTCCTTCCTTCCTTCCTTCCTTCCTTCCTTCCTTCCTTCCTTCCTTCCTTCCTTCCTTCCTTCCTTCCTTCCTTCCTTCCTTCCTTCTCCTTCCTTCCTTCCTTCCTTCCTTCCTTCCTTCCTTCCTTCCTTCCTTCCTTCCTTCCTTCCTTCCTTCCTTCCTTCCTTCCTTCCTTCCTTCCTTCCTTCCTTCCTTCCTTCCTTCCTTCCTTCCTTCCTTCCTTCCTTCCTTCCTTCCTTCCTTCCTTCCTTCCTTCCTTCCTTCCTTCCTTCCTTCCTTCCTTCCTTCCTTCCTTCCTTCCTTCCTTCCTTCCTTCCTTCCTTCCCTTCCTTCCTTCCTTCCTTCCTTCCTTCCTTCCTTCCTTCCTTCCTTCCTTCCTTCCTTCCTTCCTTCCTTCCTTCCTTCCTTCCTTCCTTCCTTCCTTCCTTCCTTCCTTCCTTCCTTCCTTCCTTCCTTCCTTCCTTCCTTCCTTCCTTCCTTCCTTCCTTCCTTCCTTCCTTCCCTTCCTTCCTTCCTTCCTCCTTCCCTCCTTCCCTCCTTCCCTCCTTCCCTCCTTCCCTCCTTCCCTCCTTCCCTCCTTCCCTCCTTCCCTCCTTCCCTCCTTCCCTCCTTCCCTCCTTCCCTCCTTCCCTCCTTCCCTCCTTCCCTCCTTCCCTCCTTCCCTCCTTCCTTCCTTCTTCTCTCTTCCCTCATTTTGCTTTCTCTCTATCCTTTCCCTTCCTTCCTCCTTCTTCTTTCTTTTCTCTTGGTTTTTTCATGTCTTGTTTTTCTCTTTTGTTTTCTTTTTTCCCTGTGTATATGCAGAAATTAGAATAAGAAGCATCAATTCAGCAGAGTTCTAATAAAAATTATCCTGTCTTTGGTCAGGTTAAACTTGAAAAATCAGTCTTATGTATTCTTTAAGTGAAGAGACAGACTATGATTGCCTTCTTGGCCTTGAAACTAGTTGTATGGACTAAGATTCTGCTAGATTGTGGTTAGATCTGTGATCAGTTAATGGATGATAGAATCACTGAGATTGGAGGAAGACACCACTTGGAGATCACCTAGTCCAACAAGCTGCTCAGTTCAAGGGAAGTTAGGTCAGGTTTCTCAGGGACATGTTTTGGTTGGGTTTTGAGTAGATCCAACACAAGGCAGGGGGCACCACCTGTCTCAGCACCCTCACAGTAGAAGTTTTCCCTATATTTATATGGAATTTCCTCCATTGTTCTTTGCTATATTCACTCCAGTAGCTCCATGTCTATCTCGCAATAGGGAGCCCAGAATTGGATCCAACACTCTGGGTGTGTCTCACCAATTCTCAATAAAGGGGAAGGATGATTTCCTTCAGTCTGCTGGCAATGCTGCTTCTAATGCAGCCTCAGGTGCTGTTGGGCTTCTTCTGCTGCAAGGGTGTAGTGCTGCCTGATGTTCAATTTTGTGCCTGCCAGGACTTCCAGGTCCTTTTCTGTAAAGCTGCTTTTCAGCTGGTTGGTCTCCAGCCTGTAATATTGCCTGGGTTTTTTTCTTCCCAGGTACAGGATTTTGCACTTCCCTTTGTTGAACTTCATGGGAATCCTGTTTGCTTGCTTCAAAGGGAGATGTTCAGCCTTCACTCTGCTTTCAAATGGTAAAAGTGATCATCAAGGAAAAGAACCCTCAAACACTCTCAAATGAAAATGTGTTGTTACTGACAAAGGAGGATTAAAAAGTAAACAGGGAAATGCAACCAATCTCTTTAGATATAATAGGATTTTCCACATGTACTTTCATTCCTAGTGTTAAACTTTATTGAAATAAATCCCATTGTACTTAATAACTGTACAGATTAGAGACTCTTCTAAAAGTGACTGATCAGTATTAAAAAGTGCAATTTGAATACCTTATGTGTCTATGCTGAGTCTGAAAATTGAATAAATAGTAAACATTCTTTAAAAGGATTTTTCTGTGATTAGCACTCAGTATTTCTTGTTGAAAAAAACTTTATTTTTTTCCAGTGGTGGGGAAATGGTAAAAGAGATTACTGTCTACATTATTTCAAGACCTATGAAAGAAGGCTGAATAAATTAATCTGTGGAGAATCAACTAAGAAGATTATTTTGCTGTATGGAAATCTGGATTATTATTATTTGCACAGTGTCTTAAGACAAACAGCTAGGAGAGCAGTATAAAGCTGCTAGGTTGAATCACAGGATATCTCTCATAAAATATGTTTGTAATCATGTGAAGGACATGCAAGAAAAAGTAGTTTGAATGTGTATTTTTTTGTTTAATAATAATAGGCAATGCAGCCTATGTAATGCATTCCTACTGACTTGCACTTCTCTTAGTAGCACCCCTACAACTCCAGTGACTTCAATACCAATTTAGGTATAATTTCAGAAATATCAAACCCATCAGCTTTTCAATTAGCTTTTTCAATTTAACATAACTCTTTTCTTGTTACATGTCATAAGGCTGTAAATCTTGGGCTTTTTCTATGTACTTATCCAGCCTTACTAAAAGAGACTGATAGCAGAATCTGTCCCCAGGCATTTTGTACATTTAGTTCTGTGTTTCATTTGTAACTACTGCTTGCAGAATGTAATACTGGTGTACTGGAGTAATATTGGTTTATGCCAAGAGAAAAGTGAAATTCTTACCACTAAAATCTACAGAGAAAATGTGCAGAGAAGATGCTTTATTAGGAGCCATTGCTTAAAATTAAAAATGAAACAAAAAAGTGAATTGAAATTACATCAGTGTATTATCCTGCAATCATCTTTTATTCAGTCACTAGTGGACACTAAAGAGGTTGCAGGCCAAAGAACACATTATGTCTTAAGGTGCTTTTGTCTGACTGCTTGGAAATTGAATACAAAGAACGCAATAGTGACCTAGGAAGAGAATGTGAACTGGTTTAAATTGATTTAGCACTGTGAAAGTCAGTAAGAACTGTAAGACCTGAGAATAAACACCACGAACAAGATTCCCTCCCTCTCCGCCCAAGTCTTTCAACAGTGTGGCTTTCTGTTCAGGAAACTGAATTTAACACTGTGTGATTGTTGTCTTAAGGCAGACATGCAGCATCTCATTTTGCATAAGCAAAATTCTCTGTTTTTTTCCTCTGTCTCTGTTCTGTTCCTTAGAATAAGTAATAAAAAGCCTGTTGGGTTGAGATATTTAAAATGTATCATAACTGCCACCTTCACTTTTAAATGCAATTTTTTTTTGGTGAATTTACAATGTAGTTTTCTCATTCAGGGACATTTAGAGGGCTAAAACAAAACAAAACAATGACTATATAGTGTACAATGATATCCAGGCAAGGGCAATGCAAAAATTTAATAAAGAAGGAGAAGCTAAACTTTTGAAAAACTAAACAGAAGGCTGTATTGATGCACGTGCTGAATACTACACCTCTATGAAGATCAGACATAGAAATCTCAGCACATAATTAGAATTACCTGATTGGCATAGCAGAGGCTTTAGGGAATAGCTCACATGACTACAATATTGATATACCAGGGTATAGCTGGCTCAAGAAGTTTGGATTGATATAAGGAGGAAAATATATTGCTTTATAATTAAGAACATATAGACAGAGGAAACAGAGACATAGACACCAGTGAAAATCTGCTTACAAATAGAAAGAGGAGAGAATGGGACAACAGTCTTTGCAAGGGTCAACTATGATGATTATTTTAAAGAGGTAAAGCAGCTGGTCCTGTTTTTATCTAAAATTAAATTTTCTCTAAAAGGTAAGGGTTGCACATCTCTTGATGAAGGAGGCTGGATATACAGTTTGCTTCTGCTCTGTTAGAAAGGAAAGCTTTCCAGAAAGGATGAAACTCCAAATTTATTTTGAATTGCACAGCTTTGAGATGGTGCAGCACATAATTCTAGGTTGGAAAACTTGGAGTATCTTTTTTCCTTCTTTTCAGACACAGGAACTTCTCGTTTGGTGCATGTTCTTGCAATGCTGTCAGGTGATGTATATCAGCAGAGAGGCCATCCTGGGCACAAGGAGCACTGCCAAACAGCAGCTAAGAAGACATTCCTGGCTGACCCCCAAAATCAAATGCTGTAGAAGCATCAGCAACTATCAGTCTGCTGAGCTGTAGTTTAACCAAACCATTTGAAAAGCTTTTGCAGTATTCTGAAAGCAATTTCTTGACACTGCACTGAACTTGAAAGAAAGTAATTAAAACTAGTTATTCTTGATTATGAATAACAGACGAAATGGAAATTTAAAGATGAAAGGAATGATTCATTGGAAAGAAAGGATAAGGATAAAAAAATTAAAACAATAGACAGACTTCAAAGCCATGTATAATCTTTCTGCAGAAGGAAGGCAAAGGAAAAAGATTTCAAGAGAGTTAGAAACCTCAGAAAAGAAAGAAATGTATGCAATATCTGTGCAAAGGAAGGATAAGACAAAAACTTCACTAAACATGAATACTTGCCAGGCCTGAGCAAAATGTTGAACTGACAGTCTGGTACGGGGGATGAGAAGGCCTCTGTGCACAGCACCAGGAATGCAAGGACTGAGACACAAGAAAAAAGATCTTAATTGTAACAGTAATGCATTTTATAAGTATACTGATACTAAGGAGCAGAACAAACAATAATTACCACCCCCCTCCCCAACAGCTAATTGCAGATCATACTAAAAAGGTAGAAAAAAAATTGATATTCAGCCCTGTACTGGCCATCACATTGAGTGTTCATTGACCAGATGGTTAATACCAGTGACAGAAAGTCCAGAACAGAGTGGTGAAAGAATATGTTTGAATATTTGAATAGTTTAGTGTCTACACACTAAATGGCCTTGAAACTTTTTAAAGAGTTTTTCCAGAACAAACAGAAAAAATGTCAGTGCCATTAACTATTATTCTACAAAGTTGTTCACAAACGATGGCATTCAAGAAAGGGCAAATGTATTACCTGTCCTTATACATAGTAAAAAAAAACAAACAAAAAAATAAGAGGAAATTACAGACCAGTCATCTCAGCTCTGATGTCTATAATGGTCACAGAAAAAATAATCAAAATGCTTGGAAAAAAGCTAAATGACAAATAATAGCCAGAATGTATTTTGGGGAAAAAAAGTAATATCAACTAAATTTCTTTTTATGAACAATAGCAGGCTTTTCAGATAGAGAAAAAACCCAACTGACTTTAATAAGCTGTTTTGTTTTCTGTCATATTTTTTTGTCCTAAAAAACCCTAGGCAAAACCACCTTGATGAAATTACTGTGACATGGAAAAAGGGACTGGGGAGCTGTTCTCACAAAATGCATCCAAAAGTTCCTGGTCAAAGTGAGAAAATATTTCAAGTCATGTTCTAAATACATTTTTCAGTGTCAGTCACTCCTTGCATCAAAGATGTTTTGAAAGAGCTTATTTATTTATATTATCTGAGGAAGGTAAAATGAAAGTTAGAAGAACTAGGGTGGCCAGTGTTAAGAATTCAGAATAACTGGCAAAAGGATACATTGTCTGAAAAATAACAAACATATGACTTGATGTGAACAAATGTAATAATGCTAGGACAGGGCTATAAGAACACAAAATGTGGCCTGTGAGGGAAGAACAGATAAGACAGAGAAGAGTTGGCAACATGGAAACACTCCCCAAAAGTGCAAAGGAAAAAGGAATTAATATTCTCCATGCATGCTAGTATGAAGAAGAAATGTGGTGGTTTTTAAATGATAGGAGGAGTGTTTCTGGATGCACATCAGGGTAAAATACCTCTAATTAGCCTTGTTAATCAGTGGTCCTCTGTACTAAGACAATGTTGGATGCTGCAAGCTTTCTCTGCAAATGTGAGTTAGAAACATTGAGTGTGGTTACCTTACCTTGACATGCACTAGCTAACCCCTGGGTGCATCTTTCCCTTCTGTTTTGCATTAGAGAGCAATTGTTAACTACTACCAAACTGTAATGTCATCCTACAGGGCCAATATAATTTTTTGTAAGAAAGGTAAGAGTTCAGTTTGTTTTACAAAATGTGAAACATTTTTTTCTGCATCTTTTCTTCCAGAGCTTTTACTAACACAATATTATCTGTAGAAAATGCACAAGCACAAGATAACACCTGAGAGGTATTTAAATATCTCTAAAAATATTTAAATTATTTCTCTGTATTAATATTAGTCACTTATTATATCCTATTTAATTTTGACTATACCACAGGTTGGGGCTTATGGGCTGGTGGGAATGGCAAGGGAGCCACTGCCCTTCCTGCAGTCACTCAGCTGAGAGCTGAGCAGAGGCTGTGCTCAAGGACAAAGCCAGGGGACAGTGCTACAGCACTGCTGAGCAGGTTAGAGAACAAGGTGCTGGTGAGAATGATGTAGGGAGAGATTTAGAGTACAGAGGATGGGCTGAATGACCCAAGCCTCTCTTTTCTGATTTAAAATACCAAGCAGCAACAAAAATAACCAGCCAGCAAAAATTTGTTGTTAGTGTTTGTGGTCAGGATCCTCCTCTGAGGTCTGTGTAGGCAGTTTTGCCTGACACTCTCATCCTCCTGAATATGCTGACCTCTCAGCAGCATTCACTTGCTACAGGTGTATCAGGTACCAGAATTTGCTGAAAATCATGTTGTAGTAGGAAAAAGAAAATCAGAATATGACATCTCTGGTTTGCTTAATTAGCCTTTTTTTCAGAGCTAAGTTTTCTCAATGTAAAGTATGAAAGGACTTTCAGAGGACTATTAAAAAAATATACAAACACCGATTTTATTCACCATGGAACTAATTTACACATTACCTGTAATTTTAAGAATCATAGCACTGTGGATAATAGATAGGTTTGCTATGTTTTATTGGCTGCATTAGAATAAAATGAATATTGTAATCTCTGGAGTCAAACTGCTCATATTTTCACTAATACCAAAATACAGTAACATCTATTAAGTAAATGTCTGTACAAAAATTTTATCCTTTTTGTTTTCCTTTACATTTTTTTTTTTGTTGTTTAAAGTGAGCAGATAGTCTCAGAAAGAAATATGCTCCTCTCTGCTAGTGACTAGGATAAAGAAGTTAAATGAGACTGAGAGAATATGAGATAAAATGCTGGGGAGGCAGCCATGTGTCAGCAATCACAAAATAATGATTTAGTTACTCTGTTCCTTTGAATCTTTTGATTCTTGTTATTTAGATGCACTTTACTATGTTCACCTGCCAATGAAAATAGTAGGGATATGTGATTAGCTTTTATGAGAAACAGCCTTTAAACATCTTCTCTTGAATGTCTGCATCAGAACACCTGAGCATCTGCTCCAGATGATGAAATAAAATTAACTCAAATTCCATTTCATTTCCTGCTTTCCAGGCTGTCCTGGAAAGCTTTTCCAGAACCAAGGCTCAGAAAAATTCAGAGCAGCTGAATGTATTTCAGACCCCTGTTATTTGTCACACTGCTCATATTCTGTGCCTTTATTTGGTTTCAAAGTCATGCAATCTCAAGGGGTTTTTTGTTATGTTTTCTTTTTCTTTTGGTACAAACTTAAAAATATGAATAAAATAGTGTTTTAAACATTCTGCATGAAAACAAACATTTTATTTGGTGACGTTGTCTGATTTAGTCAGCTGCATTAAGAGGTGTTGGAGGGCTCAACGTCATAAGTGGCCAGCAGGCAGAAAAGAAAATTAAAACTGCTTGAGGTCTCTTGGTAAGGTGTCAGGGATGAAATGAAGTGCTTATTAAGCTGAAGAGAGTGTCAGAAGAAGGGGCTGCAGGCTCTGGGGCTGCAGGGCACACACGTCTCCCTGCGCAGCAGAAGGAAAGGAGCAGTGCTGGTTTGGCTGCACAAGCCAACATCTTTCACCCTTCTGGGCTCACCTCACTCATGGCACTCTGCAGAGGCAGCTGAAGAGAAGCCAGCTGCAGGCAGCAGGGTCGGCTGGTCACTGAGCACAGCCTTGTTTCTGGCAGCCCTGAGTGCAGTCGTGGCTGATGTTGTGTTAGTTAACACATCCCCTCAAGCCTTGCTCTCCCACAGCTCATTAGGCACTCTCCAGCTTTGGATCGACTGAGATTCATGCATCTGCCCTTTGTAATGTGGCTTGTCTTTTCTAGGTCAGCTCTGTAAAAGGGCTTCTTGTCATTTCACTGGATTGTGCAGATATCTTAAAATTACCCCAGTACACAACTTATACATGTCACACCCTCTCATTTGTTTTTAAAGACTGTATTTAATTAAAATAAAAAAGGCACCAATTTTTTCATAAAATGGTCAGGATTTAAAATTTTCCACTAGTGCAACAGGGAAGAAAAAAAAAATAGATACTGAATTCTGTGACAGATTGTCTCAAGATAACAGCCTAATCTCAAGTCAGTGTAAGGGGAAATAATGACAAGTATCCAGCCTGGAAGGAATTAAATCCCTGCAGAGCTCATTTGCATCTTGACATTATGGCTTCAGAAAACATTTTTGATAACAAATGGCCCTCCTTTCACTTTGTTCAAGAAAAAGTCTATGAATCCTGTTTTAATCTTGCAGTAGCTTTAAATTTATGGAAGTCAATAAGTCCTCATTGTGTTCCTTTCTAGTTGGTATGGTAGAGGCCAATTTCTTTGCTCATTTGGAAAAATTTGATGAACTTCTGAGAACACTTCATGTCTGAAAGAAAAGCAGAAGATTTCAAAAGCAAACACAATTTTACAATGTGTTTGAAATTCAGGTAGTTTGTGTAACAGGTAGATGATTTTGGAAAGAAAAGGAAAAAGGAGATGTAATATCATTTTGCATCTTGAAAGAGAAAAAATTATCAGGCAACAGATGTGGTACAAATGCTAGCTCTGATGAGCCCATGTTTTCTATTTCCAGTAAAATTATGGGTTTTAGCTCTCATGCTCATTTTTTGCAGGCATTTTGTGGGTTTTCCCTAAGATTCAGAGCTGAGGATTAGAGAGAGGATGATTATTCTCTGAAAACTGTTCATCCATTGGCAACTACCTAATCCTTTATAGATTGTTTGGGTGAGTCCATTCTGCTGTGAAATGTTTGCTTAGTTTCCCTGACATAATTATCCTGAGAGGATCTGATGTGCTGGCTGAAGAATATAACACTGATGTGCAAGAACAAGTCTGGCAGGATATTCAGGGTAATACTTTGGGTTTGCTCATGGATATCAGAATCCAGGCACATGCATATGTCAGTTTTATGTCTGTCATCAAGCAGCCTTTGTCAGCAGCAGGAAGGTCTTACACTCTGTATCAGGGGTAGGAACCTCAGAGAGCCCTTGGACTGCATTTGTTCATTGAGAGCTGCAGGGCTGAAGTCTAACCCTTGTGGTTTAAGAGTGTGGAATTGCATCAGGATGCCTGGGGACAGACAGGGGGGTCCTTGTGCCTGCCAACCTACCTTTGCAGATGGGATGTGGAGGACTTTCTTCTGAGCATGAATCAATTCTTCTTCAGGAAACTCAGTGTCAATCAATGTCAAGTGAAATAGGAGCAGGCTGTAGCCCATCACTGCCATGCTGTATTGATCTGTCTCTTTTTCCCCAGAGGATAGTCAAGAAGAGCACTGGCATTGGTGGCAGTGGCAAAATGTGACAACCACAGTGAGAGAGCCCTGTATCTCCAAGGCACATTTATACTTAATATTAATAAACAATGATCCATCAGTAGATGAACTACAGCTAAGTGTTCTGCTGTTTGGGCTAATTATTTCAAGCTGATTCATCTCTGACCATGTTAGGCAGTTTTTGTTTAGAGAACATTTTGGCTAGATTTAGATATTGTCACAGAGATGAGAGGAAATTGAAACAAAGATTTTGAGGATTAAGTTAAAATTTACCATAGACCTAGGGTCCTGAAGAGGTTTTTGGCCCCTATTAAGTCACTTGGTCTCTGAGAGCTGCAGGTGCCCTGAAAGTGCTCTGGTTACATGCACATATCACAGTCCATGGGATTCCTTGGCCATGCCAAGAGTTCTGATGTTTCTTGACTGCTTCTAGACATCAAACCTTGCCTGCTCTCGTCCACTGTCCTAAATTAGTGGCAGTAATCTCTAAGCTCCTCTTTTTCCAGGGAACTGCTACGGTAGAATAAATTGAGGAGAAGAGGGATTAAAGATGTGGCAGTGTGAAATATGAATGACCACCTTTCCCACTGCTCATATAGCAGTTCTCTCTTTCACTGCAATGCAAAGTAAAACATGCTGTGAAACATCTGTCCCTATCAGCTTGGCACTTTAATGTCTGAATGGAGCATCAGAATGTCTGAATAAGCATCAGGCCCCATGGATATGCCACTAGTTGACTTGGGTGTTGATTCTTAATTTTATGTAGGTATATCAGTTTGAATCTGCTCTTTCCTGAGAATATTAGACACTACACACTTCATTCTGGCAGCTTGTCCCAATCTTTATTGTTTAGGATTTTCCTTCTCTCATTCACAGAGACTACAGTCAAAGAAAAGGCTCTCAAATGATTCTTGAGCCCTCTCTGGCTCTTTCTCAGACATGTACATGCAAAACACAGTGAACACCTAATCTGTCATAGCTGGACTCTCTCTGTGGACTGAAATGTGTACAGGCAGAATACATTATCAATTTTATTCTGTGGGAGAAATTCCTTTGAAAATCCAGGAACAAAAACTTAATTTTTGCTCTAGGTGGCATCTCTGGTGACTGGGAGCCTGAGCTGTCCTGGAGCTGATGGAGCTGGATGTGTGATCTATTGAAGAAGGAGTAAATAGACCAACAAGGGGTCTGGAGTTGATGAAAATGTGTGACTGGACCAGCTACAAGGATATCTTCCACTCATGTGTTGAAGTCCACTCCTTGTGTTGATAATTTTTCCAAAGGTGTGTGGACTCTAGGGAAGTGAGAACTCTAGGGATGCTTAAGCAGAAAAGGGACCTGGCAGACCATGAGAGAAACAGGCTGTCAAGCATATTTGCATTGAAACTTCAGGACAAACTGGGGTCTCTCCCTGTCTCTAGGAACAGCAGGGCTGTTTCTGATTTCACACACACCCACCACATTGACTCGGCTGGGATGTGATTCATGATAAAGGACTGGGAAAGGGCTGATGAACTGGTAATACTCTATGGGGATGGGAGACACTGGGCAACTTATGGATTCAGCTATTGAAGGGCTGAGCTGACCCTGCTCCAGGAAGAGAAATTAGCAAGCAGATGAAGAAGCCTTTTCAGAGTGAAGCTATTGGCCTGTGCCCATCTGCTTCATTGTCTGTGAGCTCCAACTCTTTTTCACATGGCATGAATAAGGGTGTAAATTGCATGGATACACTGGCCTTGACTTTTGATCCCCAGTAGTGCAGTAAACGTCCCATATGGGATTATTTGTAGAATATACATGAAAAAACTAAAAGCAATATGGATGGGATAGACATTGATTTTGCTCAGTTCAGAGCTGCAGTGAACTGTGACTTCTGACACTTCCACATGGGCATGAGAAAATACCATAAGGTGACATTGTTCTGTGATAGAGGACATGACTTTTTATAGACTTAATTGGTACCAGTGCAATAGTTCCAGCTGTTCCTAGGATGAAGGGTCTGAACTGAGTCCAGGATAATGTTCATCAAAGCCCTGTATTGTGACTAGAGACCTCAATGTTGAGAAGAGTTTATTGATTCTTTATAGGGCAGATAACATATATAATTAAAAAAAAAAAAAAAAAAACAACAACAAAAAGCCACCCCAGCATCAGCTGTAGTGCCTAGGTACAGGAACATTTAGAATGTTTAAAAAGATAGCCGAGGTTGTGCTATATGGAGCATTTACATGGTTATCCCTTACCATACTATGTCTATACTGAACATGATTCAAGGTCAAAAGCATGTCAGTTGTTACAGGGTTTGATTTTGGAGCATGCTGAAAAATAGAATACTTCAGTCTTCAGTAGTCCAGGCACATGGTTGAAAGAATTAGTTCAACCTAATGACATAAATTCCTGTACTGAGGATTTATTTATATTTATTGATACATTGTTTTTACCTAGGATTGTCTGAAATTTATTGCTTCAGCATTGTTTCAGAACTCTGTTATAAACCAGTCAAAAGTCTTGAAATAAAATGTTACTCCAGAGATTAGAAAACTCAAACAGAAATCATTAGAATGAATTTGTAGGACTAACATCTTAATTTCTAGGCAAAAATCAGTTGGCCAAATGAATACACATTAAAAATTGAAGCAAAGAAAGCCCTAATTGTTCTCTTTTATTTTATTTTTTTTCAATAATCACCTACTGTTATTTTTATGATCCTCTTTAAAGTTTCTGGCAACCTTCATATACAGCACTGAGTTTTCTTGAGCATTTTGCCTAATTAGTTTGCAGAGGACTGGCAGCTGACATGACTTCCATTAATCAATTCTGATACTCTACATTAACTTTTCTTTTACTTTGTGTATTAATTCAGTGCTGAGGGCCTGTCAGGAAGTGGTTGAGAATCCCTCTGGGATTGTACATTTGCTTGAAACTGAAGTGTAGGAAGATAATAAATCATGTGAATTTCTGACACTTCTCCCCATTTGTCATTAGGCTTTCAGAGCAATTAAAGTCTGACAGTTCAGCCACAAAGATTCACTGGTTTTGCTCAAAAATGAAATGCAAGAATTGTTTTTTTAATAAACAGAGTCTTTGGGTTTTTTTCCTGGATTTTCAGCTGCATTGATAAACAGCTTATTTCCCTGCTTCATCAGTTGTAGTCTATGTCATGACATCTTTTTCATTATATGAATTTTCATTACTTATTATTTTTAATAATAATCAGAAGAATTGATAAATTATGGAAATAAATAATAATAATAACATTAACAACAGCAATAATAATAATAGTAGCAGCACCTATCATCAGTGAGATATCTTATTTTCTTTATATAAGGTCAGAAGGATTAAATTAAAGTAACTTTCTTTGGTAGAATGTCCCATAAAACCTAAGGGAACTGAACACCCATCTTCAATGTGACTTAGATATCTAGCTTCTTTCAAAAATTTGCTTCTTCAATAAATGCAAGAACTCATAAAACAGAAATATGTCATGGCAGTCATGGCTTCTGCATCAGCAAGCTGATGACAGTTTTCCTTTCTTACCTGTTTTATTAAGATATGTTCTGTGTTTTACCTCAAATATATCAGTTTATTGGATTGAAACAAGCACAAACACATAGGTTCTGGATCCTGTGAGCTTCCCTTCTTCCCTCCTCCCATTTCCCTCTCCTTGGTTCTCTTTACTTAGCTAAACTACTAGAAACAGAGATCTTATAAATGGGATTGAGATCTAGACTCAGATAATGCACACCACCTGCTCTGTCTCTTTCCCCAGCCCCCCTCTTCTCCCTCAAAATCAAATTTTTATATATTTAGGCAATTATAAAAACACCTAAGGTATGAATTTACACAATTACAAAGATGTGATAATTTGCAGTATTTTTCTAAAAAATAACAGAAAATAAAGAGATAGATTTCATAATTGAGTTACATTTGGATGAGAATATCTTTGTGTAGATTTAATCAGTGTTCCTGTAGCAAAACATGTAATTCCCACTGGCCTGTAGATAGACTTTACATTCTAGCCAGCCTACAATTCATGTGATTTTTTTAGGAGTCACTGCACTTGGGTTTTTGCAGATCCAGTGACTGTCACATTATTTCTTGTGTTTCAGCTGCCAAAGTCTTACATAACATAATGTCAAATAGAATTTTCAGTATTAAGAGGAAAAGAAATGAGGGCCTCTTAAGATCCAAAAAAAATCTGTCATTTGTTGTCCTATGTTGCAGAAGGAAGCTTTACTAAAGTTTATTTACATAGCTGCACTTTTGACACTACATATATTTCAAGATAGAAAGGTGACCATCCAAAAAAGCACCTTACCTCATGTTCCAGAAGCAGTTTTTGTATGAGTTGAAAAGGAGTTCAGTACAGTCCTGGTCATAATCTAAGTTTTGCAAAAAAAAGTTGTTTTTTGTGATTCAGAGGAGAGGATTTTTGAAACTATTGTATTTTGTGTTAACTGCAAACAAAAGGAAATACAATTGAAACACCAAAAAAGAATCTTCAAAAACTACTCAGCAAGTTTAACTTTTGATATTCACAGAATCACAGGATAGGTCAGGCTGGAAGAAACCACAGTGGAACATTGGCCCAGCCTGCCTGCTCAAACATCAAGGTTCATCCTGGAGCACATTGCACAGGAGTGTGTTCTTAAACATCTCCAGTGAGCGAGACCTCACAACCTCTCTATACAATCTGTATGCACAATGTTTTTGACAGGAAACAGATTTTTTAAAAATTCATATATTTTAACTTTGTTGTAAAGAAATTGGAGCTAAACCCTCCTGTGAATACTTCCTTTGCTTATTAGTGAAAATATGCAGCCTAGTAGGTAAAATTAGTCTGTGTCACCTGCAAAGAACCTTGAATATATACAAAAACTCCCCAAAAACTTCAGCATATAAATTAAGAAATAGATGTTTAAAAACCCTTGAAACTTCACTTAAATGAACAAAGAGTGATCAGTCATGTGGAAAATACTCAGATTACAGCCTTACACAGATTCATCCACAGAGTTGATGCTATTGGAGCCCTATTGAGCAGCTATATTGTGTATGCCATTCTCCAGCCCTACTCACACAAATTTAATCAGACTGAATCACTAGATGTAATGTGAAAAGAGTTTGAACTTTTTCCCTACTGCAAGTAATTTTTTTGAGTTTGTGATGTTACTTGAGTAATTAAGAGTGAACAAGAACATAAAAAACTGAAAATCAGTTGCTTCAGTTAAAAGGGAAAGTTGCTTTCAGCTAAAAGGGAACCAGCTGAGCTAGTTTGTATTTTGGATGGGAGCATCAAATGATGAAAGCAGCTTATTAGGACATGCTAATTCATGTGCAAAAGGGAGAACAATGTAACAATGGACAATGCACTTCAATCTCAAAGCTGGTTGGAAGGCATGATTTACATTCACACTGGTTTGTAAGAGCAGGGAGCAAAAATTAACCTCACTGAGAAGATGCACTTGTCAATAACATGCTAATGGAAAAGATGCTATTTTGATAGCTAAGTTTTCTGATTTATTTTCAAAGTAATTTTCAGCATTTGTTTCAGTCTTACATACTCCAGTAACTCAAAAAAAAAAAAAAAAAAGCATTTGCTCCTGTCATCAGGTTGAAACACTTCTGAAATCAGATAGCTAAGAGTGAAAACATCTCCCACACAGTCAGAGACGTTGCTGCAATAGGGAATTGGAGGACCTAAATTTATGTGCTTTTTGCAAACAGATATCTCAGTGCAAATAACTGGCAGTGATATAGAGATGAACTGATAGCATTGCAGGTTTGAGGGTGACCAAATGCAATTTGCACTTAGTGTGGTTACTTTTCTGTGAGGGGAGTGGGAATGCAGTGGAACTTAGATAGAAAGGACATAATTTTTTTTAAGAAAAAAGCTGAATATCAAATATTGCTGTTTTTAAAAGAAAAAAGCTGAATATCAAATATCGCTGTTTTTAAAATCAGATAAATGGATGTAAAAAATATGCAACTGGAAACTTTCAGCAACATTTATTTCAGACATGTCTGGGGCCTTTGAAACAGAATTTCGTCTCTTTAATAAATCATTAGTAGTAATTCCAGCTACCACAGTTATAAGAAGCTTTTTGGCTCAGATCAATGGAATTACTTTGTATGACTAGGCAGCCAAAAAGATACTAACCCTTCAGGCTGAGCGCAGAGCTGTGGGGCCAGAGAACAGCTCTGTTCACTTCAGTGGAGCTCTGGACTTTCTCTAGAATCAGGAGCTCATGGAGTGAAATAGCATCTCCAGGTAAGCTGAAAACCCTGAGATAACAAGAACTGAAATGCACAAATTGCCTCCATGAAGAAATTGTTATGGTGTTTATTGCACTTTCAAATGCCTACTCTAATTTTTACTGTCATGGTTGGGTTATCTGCTTTTTCTTATTTTCTGTTTTATGTCCTTGAATTGCAAATACTAAATGTGAAATTTTATTGAAATGGTAATCATTTGTAGACCCATGAAATGATGAAGTGTAATGGCACTGAATTATATGGACCTAGAAATATAGGTTATACACATGTTTCCTAGGCAAGACAAAATCCTATAATTATTTTCCTTTTAAATGTATACATTACCGACTCTTTTACAATGTTCATTATTCCAGTTTTAATCTACTTCAGAAAAGTCTGTACCCTGGAGGAGAGACCCTTTGATCTAACCTGATTAAACCTTTCAGTCAACTTCTTCAGCCTATAGAAGAGAATTCTGAGTACCTGGAGAGACTGAACTTCTCTTCAAAAGCTTTTGGTGCATAATTTGATTCAGTCAAAGCTGTCTCCATAATCCTCTACAAAAATAAGAGAAATTCCAAAGTGTTTGAAAAGGACTAAGGTTTAGTTTTTCTACTCTCATTTAGGAAGGTGTAAGGAAGTTATACTTACCAAATAAATTTTGTAAAGCAGAGAATGGTTAGAGTGGATAGTTCTTCCACAGAGCTAAAATAACATTATTTTGAAGACACAAATGCAAAAGTTGAAATAACAATATAATATTTCTTAAACACTGTTTTTTTTTTCTTACATGCATGTATTTAAGTTGCCAAACTGGTTATGCTTTTTTTTTGTTAGTACTTCAATATACTCAAAGGTGATCACTGCAGGACAGAATCTAAACAAAATAGTTGAGGGGATGTAAGCATACATTTTTCTTATGGCCATTTTACCTGGGACACCTCTGAAGACTTTTAGCAAGAGTGATGGTGAAAGGAAGGTGAAAAACAATTGTGACTACTCACAGTACTGTGAGAAATCTTCCTAAGCAGAGAAAAACAAAGCATGCAGTCAGAACATGTTTCAGGTTAGACTGTGGCTTGTATTAGGGGCAGCTTGTGCTTGTGACCAAGTAAAGGGAGTTAAACCCCTGTGAATTATGTGTGCAAACACATTAAGGCTAATTTATTGCCTGAGCAGTATCACTGCTGAGGTTACAGTGATGTAATAAAAGTGCACAGAGTGGGTGCAGTATAAGAAGATACTGCTCAATGTCTGAATCACAGTAAGTGAAATGGTTGTGTGAAATCTTAACCCTCTGTTCTCGTGAAGGTGGCAATTTAGCTAATGCCACCTCAGCCTGGAAGATCATTCTTTTCAGTTTCAGAATTTCTTGTGTAGTCTCAGACATAGAACAATCATTTTGTTTGAGGCAGCTGGGGGCAAGTAATTAGAAAAGGCCTGACTTTGTTTTTTGTATCTGTAATTAACAATTTCTGACTGAAAAGAGTCAGAAGTAGAAATAGGAAAAGATCCTGCTCTGCCCCAGGCAGGTGGTTAAGGAGGTCAGAGTGAGATAGAGATCATGCAGGATTCTGTCTGGATTTCAGTGGGCAAGGCTCAATAATAATGGATTAATAAAATACCTGTTTTGAAGAATAAGAATATTTTATTATGTGATATATTTTATGTCTCATGACAATATGAGGCTGAATTTATGCCAGTGTAGAAAAACTAGTAAAATTTGTAATCCCATTAAAAATAGATATTAAAGATATTAAAACATTAATATTTATATATTATAAAAATTATAACGTATTCTTGTTATTCCTATATCTCTGTGTTTTCTGAAAGGATGAAATGATGATAGAAATGGATGGTGAAAAAATAGCTGGAACTACTTTGAAAGAAGACTAATACTGGAAGTACCTTGAAAGACTAATGTTAACTGCTTGCTCTCAGAAGCCAGTTTCCTCTGTAGTCTCCTTCAATTAGCATGAAACCATCATGGAGATACAATTATACTTCATTAGGGACCCATGAATCCAGGAAATGAAACAGTCCATTCTCTGTAGACACTGCAGACAGTGACAAGATAAGTGCTTTGTAGATATAATCTGTTTTCTTATGTCCCAGCCATGGACTGCAGCAGTTCTTACAAAGATTGTTTAATGGTTTTGTTTAGTCATATTTTCTACTCACAGGAAAATGACTCCACCACTAACCATTTCTGTTGTGCTTTTTGTTATTGTTGTTTTTTTTTTCCTAAAAGTATAAGAATTCTATAGGAAGATGGGAGACAATTCATGTTACAGGATCTCAGCATTTTACAGTGGCAAATGCCTCTGATAAAGTCATGATTTATGATCTTCTCAGGATAAAAAGCAAGAGAGTGACTTATGGTTATCTTTCAGCAGGCTGAGAAACCCACAGACAAACTGGCAGCAAGCAAAGTTTAAAAATTGCTCACCAAATCTGAACAGATTGTTCTAAACTTTTTGCTCTTCTGCATTCATGAAGGCCTAGTGCTTTGTTTGGAAAGAAACAAATTTGTTCTCAGAAGCTGAGTCATTTAACTGAGTTTTCATTGGCGTGTTCAGGACTAATGCTTCAGAATAATGTCCTTAATTAATGACTTCTAGAAGGAAGACAAAGTAGAATGAAATTAGAGTAATTCAAGATTCTGGCAGTAATAGTTTGAAAGTCAACTGCTACAGGGTTTCTGAACAGCTCATGAGAAAACAAAGATTCTGTCACTTTGAAAAAACTTTAAATTTTTCTGTGAAAAATTTAAATGTGAAATTAAATGTGAAAAGTAGAGACACATGTTTGCACATGATTGTATAAAGAAGTGATAGGTCGGTTGTTTAGCCTGTCACATATCCACAGCTGTGGAATTTTATAGACATAGATTGAATTTTCAGGCTGGAGATGTCAGGCAACCAATATGTATTTGCTGCAGTAGATATTGCTAGCAGGGAGTTTTCAGCTGAAAATGACAAAAAAAAGTCAGTAAAAATTATTTTATTGCCATCATATGCAGATTTTGTAATGGATGGACAGGAATTCTGCTCATACTGAGGACCTGTATAACCAGTGTTACCAGCAAAACAACACTTGGTAGGATACAAGGAGAAAGGATGTGAGGGAAAAAAAATCAGGCATTATTTTATTTTTTTTTTAATCTCACATTCAGACTGATTTCTCAAACTTGTTCATCATGAGTGAGAAACTTGACTATGGCAATTAAACTGGCATCTTGATCTCAGTATCACTCTTGACTGGTTTGGAATATTAATTAGGCCAGCTCGAGACAGGATAATCACTCCTCCAACACTGATGTTCCTGTCATTGCTGTGGGCTAACAGAGCCAGGGCTTACATTGTGGTATTCTCTCTTCCAGACAGCTAATTTGGCAAGCAATTCTTCTGTGACAAGCAGGCTTGTTTTCTGTCTTCCATTTCAAAAGGCTCTGGCTTTGCTAACTTCTAGAGAAGTTTTTTTTTTGAATCCTGAAATTCACATTGAAAGAGTAACCACCTGTTTCCCCAGGTGCAATGGTTGTGTCTCAGAATTGCATCTTGCCAAGAGACAGCTGCTACAGCTCTGGTTGAAAGCTGTGGGTAGCTACTTAGCACATCCACATCCACAGAAGGAAAGGAGCTAGAAGAAAGACATTTCTGAGAGAAATTTGATGTGACACCAGGTTACAACAATGAGATTTTTTTTTTCGTTGCTCTGGAGGGAAAAATTATGCTTTTTTATTTATTTTTTTTCCCCCATTAGAAAAAACTAGGAGGTAAAATGCCAGTGTCACTATTCATGGACCTACAAGTCTCTGTCTCTGACTCTCCCTTTACCCACCATTGCTCTCCTGCCCTCCATCCCAACCCTCAGCTTCAGTTCCAGAGCACAAGAAAATATGTGTGTCTCTATTCAACAGAGAAGTTTAAGCTAATGTTTAGATCCTAATGACTCTTGGACAACAAGATGCTGAAACATATGGAGCATGCTGGGCTAAATCAACATTTCAAATAAGAGAAACGGTGGAAATAAAGTAGCACTGGTGGCTCTGAGTTAAAAAATGGAGAATGGAATTAAGCTAATAAAAAATATTCTCCATCATTTTCCTCAGACTATTGTCTAAGCAGACTAACTCCAACCTCTTTCTCCTTATATTTTCTTTAGATTTTATTAGCTTTTCATTAATTTTATTTTGTAAAAAGGGAGGAGGTTGTTACCACTCTGACGCTGTGTCATTTCTACATGAGTAGATTTTTACAACAGTATAGGTTTCTGTTCTGAAGGGAAGGAAGGAAGGAAGGAAGGAAGGAAGGAAGGAAGGAAGGAAGGAAGGAAGGAAGGAAGGAAGGAAGGAAGGAAGGAAGGAAGGAAGGAAGGAAGGAAGGAAGGAAGGAAGGAAGGAAGGAAGGAAGGAAGGAAGGAAGGAAGGAAGGAAGGAAGGAAGGAAGGAAGGAAGGAAGGAAGGAAGGAAGGAAGGAAGGAAGGAAGGAAGGAAGGAAGGAAGGAAGGAAGGAAGGAAGGAAGGAAGGAAGGAAGGAAGGAAGGAAGGAAGGAAGGAAGGAAGGAAGGAAGGAAGGAAGGAAGGAAGGAAGGAAGGAAGGAAGGAAGGAAGGAAGGAAGGAAGGAAGGAAGGAAGGAAGGAAGGAAGGAAGGAAGGAAGGAAGGAAGGAAGGAAGGAAGGAAGGAAGGAAGGAAGGAAGGAAGGAAGGAAGGAAGGAAGGAAGGAAGGAAGGAAGGAAGGAAGGAAGGAAGGAAGGAAGGAAGGAAGGAAGGAAGGAAGCCTGACCTCTGCCTCACAGCAGAGTAACACAGCCCTGTTCTGTGGTATTTTCCATTACATTTCCACTGCACAACAATATGAGCTGGGATGAGTTTTGCAGTCAGCCTTTGAATTTTGTGTTTTGACACATAGATCAGAAAATAGTAATGGCTTATGGGGAAAATGATGCTCAGAATATGTGGCCACTCTTCTAGAAACTCGGGATTGAGAAATCTTAGGTCTCCATGTAAACATAGAAAGAAGCAGTGATGTTTTGGATTCACAATGGAGATCTGTCTGAATGTAGAGTCAAGGTCTGGCTGTACTTGAAGTTACATAGGAGAGAACAGAAGTGAAGAGATGGAAAGACTCAATCTGAACTTTGGGAGTTCAGAGACATTGATATATATGATTGCTTTGGGAGAAAACTGTTGGCCAGGTGCTAACAATTGTTTTGACTTTCACAATATGGCTTCCTTTCTTCCAAATATTATATGAATTTTGAAGATATAAAATATGTTTTTCTCTGAACAATGAATTATCCTCAAAGGATGTAAAAGAGATCTCCAGACCAACAGCCCTTGTTCATAGAGAGGACTTAAGTGAGAACACTTCAACTTACCTGGGAATACCACACAGCTGGCACAAACAGGTCCAGATGACTCCTGAAATGCCTGGATGATAACTTTGGGGTGCAGTTACTAGGGCAGCTGCATGAAGATGCCTCCTTGATCTGCTGCCTCCCAACAGGGAGGATCTTATGAGCAAAGTGAAGATTGGTGGCTATCTTATGACTGAAATGATTGAGTTTAAAATCTCTGTTGACAGAAGAAGTGTCAGCAAAACTTCAGCTCTGGACATGAAGACAAAATTTTAAAATCCTAAGCATTTAAAGTTTTGCACTACTTTTGATTGTGCTAAGTAGTGTAACTTTTGCATCTTGATAGATGAAAATATTGCCCTTAATGCCAAATACTTTACATGAATAATCAAAATTTTAATAGGTAATAAGACATGAATCTCAAGTATAATACCTGTAAAAATAAAGGATTTTGAAAAAATATTGGGAAATCTTGATATGCAAAAATGCTTGTTCTGGAAAAAGCAGGAGGAATAACATATATTCACTCTAAAATAAATCACAACATAGTTTCCCCCATCCTGGAAATAAGGAAATTTTTAATGCTGCTATTTATTTCTACCTAACTTGCTTTCTTTTCCTAGAGGAGAATATTTTTGCTTTTTCCTTTTTTTTTTTTGTGTTTAAAGTAGCCTCACCAAAGTTGTTTTTGTTTTATTTCTGTTTAGGATAGTTCAGTTCCTATATCCATGGACAGCACAAAGCAACCACAATGCCTGATGGGGATCCTCGATAAATCTATTAATGAGGTGAACAAGACTGTCACTGGAAGCAAGAAAATGTTTCTAATATTCTACATTTTATAAATCTTGCTCAGTAGGTTGGGAACTTGCCATAATTTGATATGTTAAAGATGAGTTTAGGACAGTTAAAGAACTGGAACTTCTGTTCAGTACGGGAGTTATAGAAACCACCATAGATTAAACAATGCAAATATACACTATTTTTTATCTGTGTGACTTGAGAATTAAAAGAAGCATTATCACTCTGAAGACTGGGAGAAGGTGAGTATCCCACCGCAGTTCATTAATAAAATGGTGCTATTTATGAATCAGCAAAATCTAAATGAAATGTTCCATTTTTGTCTCTAAAACATCAGTTTTAGAAATTTAAGGGAAATTAAACCTCTAGATATAACACTGTGATTTCCTTTTACAAAAAAGCCATATGTTCAACACCATTCTACTCACTACAGACATTGTTAAAAGTAAAATAAACTTTTTCTGATCTCAAATGGATGTGGATTTTGGATCTCCTGTTGGCTAATGCCAGTGAAATTGAAAATCCATCTCATTGAAACTTCAGAAATATCTCTAAATACTTCACTTGTTATTTCACTGGGGAGAAAAACTCCTTAGCAAACAAAGTTTTCTCTTCTGAATACTGCTAGACCTTAATTCTCTTGTGTATTACATTGCTGAGACACAGACAGAGATAAGTGTTCATGAGAAGGCTCATGATTTTAACATGAAATAAAATCTCATTTAAGTAGACATATAGTCTGAACAAGAGGCAAAGAAATTGTTAATAACATATTATTGCAACTGATAATAAGTACTTAGCAGCCCTTGAAAATACTGACAGGGCCTGAAAATGGAGTTATGACAAGAATGGAATTATATTTAAAAAAAAAAAAAAAGTAAACAATATGAGACTGGAATCAGTGAACCAAATATTCTACAACTATTAAAAGACTTGACTGTCCCTGTCAAAATAAAGTTTTTTAAAAGCAGTAAAGAAAGACAAATATTGGACTGAACTCTTGCAAAAAACCTGCTTGTGGAATGGTGATGAAAAATGCCTTATCATAACAGACTCAAATACCACAATGTTCTCCAAGACACATAAATAGCAGCTTTAGTAGTTATACAGACTTATTATGTTTTATAAAGACTAATTTTAAAGATTAAGAGAGCAGCCATATTTTAACCTGGAATAATTCACTGTGAAAATTCAAACCAATTGCTACCCTAAACCTGATCTCATGCATTCATAATTATATTTTCATTTATTTTCTTGCTTATTGTTCTGTAGATTTTAGGATTCTTGAGAAATTTTGAGAAAAAAGATTGTTCTTGGTTCAAGTGCAGGGACATATCCTAATTATATTTGAAAGTTATGGACTATATTGACCTGCTGGTGTCATCTGATTCAACTTCAAGTGTGGATTTATTGTGACATTCTAAGATTGATTCATCCTATAAACCAAATACTCAGGAAAATAAGTTGCTGCTGTCCTTAGAAGTAGTCAGCCCAAATACTTGGTAGCATACTTAGTACTAATGTACAGGGAATCAAAACTTTCAGTCCTTGCAGAGAAAAAATGTAGTGAATGATAGTCTACTCTTCCTTAGGGAATAAAAGTACTATTTGTGAATTTTTTAAAATATTCAAAAAATATTTTAAAGACAATATGGAGTATTAAAAGGCTAAATGATATTCAGGCAAAGCAGTGATAAAGAATATTGTTTTTGAAAAATTCTGTCTGTAAAAAACAAACTACCCACAAAAAAGAAAACAACCTAGAAACCATGGAATATCTTTTCAGTTCTGGAATTCAAATATAAACCAATTACAAATAAATAAATAAATCACATGACCGTCTAGAAAGTTTGAGATTTACTGCATTTATGACAAATCAGTAAAGCAGAACAAGCTCTTAGATAAATGTAAAAAAGTACTTTAAAAGGCACCAAGGCAGACAAGTTGCTGGCTGAAGACCTTGAGAGAAGATAGGTGTTTAAACAATCCCACTAGCCAGAAATGGCTAAATGGCAAAAGAGAGCTAGTTCAGAAGAAATATGAGCATTTCAGACCATTTTATAGAGCATTGTGTACTAGAGATAACTCACTTATTCAACAGGATCATGTGAGAAGGAGAAATTTCATTTTTTTGGAAGAGAAACATCGACTTCTGGGCCTATAGAGACTGAAAGAACTGCTGATTAGAGGGCCCCATTACAGGGCAGGCATTACTGCAGAGGTCCTTTACTAAGTGTTGGTGGATTAGGGAATCTATGTACATGAGACCATGCAAGTTAATCAAGATTTGTTTTAGGCTAACACAGCAGATGTTCAGATCCTGACATTCCTAAGATATGTTTGTGTTCTAACAAGCCTTGATGTAGCCAGTGCATAAACCAGAAATAATCAGAAGCCTCTGGTAAAAGCTGAGCTTTTGCACTCCTAGTCTTTACAAGACGCTTTGGCTTTTGGCAAGGTGGAAGGTGCTTTCCTATGTTTCTGTGGGTTAGGCAGGGAATCCAGGAATGTTCCTTGTTGCTGCCCCTGCTGGCATTGGCAGGGCATCTCTGACCACCTAGAAGCCCTCAAAACTAAAGAATAATACTCAGAGCAGAGACAGAACATTTGACAACTCTCTGTTGAGCTTTCTTTTGTACACCCTCCTTCTGAAAGATGACTATATTCCAAGTGTGTGGATTTTGTACTGCCCTAGGAAATAGAGAGCTACGTGTCACTTGGGAATCCTAGTATCTGAAAGAGACCTGTTGTTCTGTAAAATATGTTATTAGCTTAGATGGATAAAAGTAAGACAAAAATTTTAAATAGTACATTAATCCTTTGGAACATTGTGGGTTTAAAAGCAATTTTTATATTCATCTGGTATAAAAAACTGAAAGTTCTTGAATAGGCAGTACGAAGAATTTTAATTGAGGAGAAAGGCTACTGTTAAAGTGTATACACTCCAAAAATTTAATTTTCTACTTCTATGTACACATAGGTTTTTATCCCAGACAACACTACAAGGATTTGACACGGTGCTTGCCCAAAAGCAGGGTACAAGGATTTGCATATCAGTGCTAAATAGGCTTTCCAAGGCAGGAGGTCTTGCAACTTAACACACAGTGGTGTATCATCATGCAATTTGGGTGAAAGATGGTACAAAACAGCATGAAAGCTTATTCAGAGATGTGGATTAAAATGAGAAAAAAAGTAGTGTGTGGAAATGGTTTACATAATTGACTTCTGAAAAAGACATAAATTCACACCAATAAATCCCTTTCCTAAGGCTGTTTTAAGATTCCTAGATAAATATGAAAAATTGCAGCTCTCTCCTTATTTACCACTATAGATGAAAACAAGGAATTCATCCTCCAGCATTTATTTCTCATTGACTAGCTGAGCTAGCCACCCTATTCAATCAACTTTTTGGAGAGGAAAAGTACTTGCTACCTTACTGAGAAAATTGTACTAATCTTACTATTTTATGCACCATTTGAGAAAAACTAAAGCAAAAAGGGAATCAATTGAGGTGATGGAGTGAAGGGATATGTAGTACAATGGGTTTTAATCTTTGTAATATTCCAATAATATATTTGAGTAAAAAATTATTTACTTTAATACCCTTGTATAAGTGTTGTTACTGGTAGCTGGAAAGGTGCTGATAACACACCTGGGTTCTGACTGCAGCTGAGCAGAGCTGGTGCAGCAGCAGTGCTGTCTCCCCAGCTTTCCATGTCCTCCACTGCCTCCCCATGGACTGGGGGGTGGGCAAGATCCTGGCAGGGGACACCACCAGGACAGCTGACCCACAATGACCAAAGGGATATTCCCTACCACAGGATGTCAGCTCAGATATAAAAGCTAAGAAAAGAAGGAGGATGGGGAGAGATTCCTAGGAAGCAGGCAGACAGCGAATGCTGATGGAGAGTCAAGAATGAATTTCTTTTTCTCTTTGTTTATGCATACACAAACTTTCACTTTTGCTTCAGTAAACTGCCAGGCCAGCCATTCAGAGGAACCCTGATGTGTGGTGGCCCAAACATTGAGCTCATAGAATGGCATGAGTGGTCATCTAGCATGAGATGATGATTTCTGAGAGAAATCACATGGATGCACTGTGCTACCCTGAGCTTTTCTTTCAATATAACATGATTGTTCTCTTCTCTTTGGACCCAGCTCTCAGGTCAACCTCTGCCATCCATGACAAGTGGTGATGTGACAATTCATTACCCATTGAGGAAAATGCCTATACACTGTTATGTGTATACATCTAAATGGAGATCTTCCCTTTTATGGAAGAATAAAATAAAGTCAAAATGCTGTTGCCCTGAAGTACCACAGCAGATCAGAAAAGAGGTCATTGAGACAGAGGAAACTCAAATATTTTAAGACAACACAAGAAAAATAAATTGATGCAAACCAAGTTATGTCATTAGGATTTTTCACACTGACTATTGGGTTCAAGCAGGAATAGGAAATCAATGACAACATTTGAATTCACTTCACAGTTGGAAAATGCACTTATATTCAAAGAGTAATTTTCAATCAGAACTGGCTTTTAGTAGCTAAATTTCTACTGTTACCAGTGTTTATTACTTCTTAATTTGCTTGTATGTGTTTGCTCATGTATTTTTACATGCAAAAGATTTGTCCCTAAGACTTTGTCCAAACCATAACAGTTAAGCACTATTTAGAAATATCATAATTTTGGTGTCTATCTAAATGTTGAAGTTTCCAGCAGTGGAGCTATGGTCTGAATTGAGAGGATTAAGCATTTATCCCTGTACAAAATGGCTTTGACTGATTCAAAGGTTATCCTCCCATATCAATATGATTGGCCTCATTAACATTATACCATTGATTTCTTGTCATTGCACAGGATTAGAGTTGAAAATCATGTAGAGTTTCAAAACACCTCCTGTATGCACTCATCAAGCCATGATGATGGTTCTTTTTTTGCTCCTTGATGCTTTTACATTCATAGAAATCAATTTAGTTTCTGACTAGAGCTTTTATTTTGTTTCTGCATGAATGCAATTCTAGTCTTAAAAGCAGAGATTTACAATGACTGTATTCAAAAGCCCTGATGTGCATTCAAAATAATACTTCAATTTAAGTTTAACAGTGGGTATAGTAATGGGAATAACAGATTTGAAGTGACTGTTGCAGAATAACAAGGGAAGGTGTATTTTAAAAATTCAATTATTAGTAGAATTAAGGATTGTGGCCTTAGTTCAGAAAATCATCACAAAAAATGACTAATTTTTCGTAGAAATTCCACAATACCACTAATATAATCTGTCTTTAAGAACAAACTTAGCACTAAAAATTACAGAAGTGTTTTTGTGAATATCAATGTACTGTTGAGCCAGCAGTTAGAGTAGTATGCTTCTTTTTTCCTTGAAAACTTCAGAAGCCATGGGGGGTTTTTGAGTACTATAAATACTGAGAGTACTGAGTGCTTTGTGGAAAAATACAGGGACTAAAATATTTTCAGAACTAGTATGTACAGCTTGGAGAGTTCTGTTATTTAGTGTGCTACAGAGTTTTGCAATTATGAAATCTTTTTTTTTCTTGAAAGATCTGATCTAAAAACATGTTATAGATTTATTTTGTGAGGTTTTGTTTTGGCTGTGGGAGATGTCATTATGTCATGTAGTTTTAAATTGAATAACAATTATCTATTTTTTTTAGATGAATCTAGCAAAACTATATTTAATGTATAAGTGATTGATTTTTCTGTAGTTATGTAATTGCCAAAAGAAAATTATCATGGTATTTAGCCAATTCATATAAAATAAAAAAAAATTGTTATTCCCTTAGTAGTTTGCAATCACGTGCTATAAAGAAATCCCTACAGTTTAAGATAAAAACCTGTTTTGTTCTCTTGTGACTAATCAATGCCACAATAGGTCCCTTACACAGTGGGACAGTGCCCTTTGTAAGCATGTTGTCCCACAAAGAAAAGCTGCCTTCAATTTTATTCTGTCAGGCAAATCTCTACAAGTATCCCCATTTTCCTGAAGGTAGAAGCAATTCTGCAGATACAGTCCTACCTCAAATAGATCACTCAGGGGAAGAGCATTGAATTAATCCCTGTGGGAGCTTTTCAACACTCAGGTGCCCTTTTTAGGTAGCTCAAGAGGAGAAAAGCGTGTCCTTCTTTCCTCTGTAAAATGGGTATGTTGATACAAACTTGAGTGATGGACTGAGAGGATTAATGTAATTAATGCTTAGAGTGGTTAGATGTAGAAATGTGAAAAATAATGGATCATTATTATCACAGGTATTAAAATAATTATGAGGAACTATGGAGAATTTCTACCAGTTTCCATCTTAGTGTTGTGAAGTATCACATTGATTATGCTGTGATTCCTTATAGAGAAAGATAGTGTGTGTAATAATGCAGCACTGAAGAGTGGCAGATTAACAATTTTCTTCCCCTTTTATTTCTGACATTTTTAATGAAAAGAAATTATTTGTTAAAATTATATGGATTTTTTTGGTGGGTTGGTTTTTTTTTTTTTTTTTTGTATGGTTATCTTTTTTCTTCTCCTTCACTTTCAGTTCGAGCCTGTCTCTCCCCAGGATTTTGTGACACATGTAAAAAGAAGGTGTCAAAATACATATGTTTAGGTTTGAAGAATCTACTACTATATATCCTTATGTTCTGAAAGTGCTCCTGAATAATTCTTCAAGCTTGTGGTCCTTGAACAAAGGATTGCATACATTAGAGATGTATTTGCTCTCATGTGGATTGACAGGAGGAAATCCCATTAAAGTTAATGGAAGGTAGAAGAGCATATGTGAAGAAGAAAACATCCCCAAGGAGATAATAAAGATGTTCCATTTTCTGCCTACATAAAATGTCAGAGCTATCTAGAACTAATCTTGCTTATTATTAAGAATAAAAAAAAACTTGAAAAACTGCTGGAGAGTGAAAATGCAAGATTTCATCTGTATGCTTAAGTGTAACTAGAGAACAGAAATAAAATTTAAATGATGTTTAATCCACATTTGGTACATGCTCGTACAAAACTAAGATCAGAAAAGCCACAAGCACATTGTCATGGAAAACTAGGCATTATGCAGAGCAGTCATGCTTGAGGAAAAAGGGAAGCAATTCAACTTCTCCCATTAATCAAGGAAATCCATCTGTGTTTCTACTCATTCCCATGGTATCAGCCAATGTGTGTTTCTCATTCTGAACATGCATGCATGCATGTTTATTTGATGAGTATTTGATTATAAATGAGCAAAATTTTCAGAGACACACAATGTTTCTGGATTACTCTGTCTGTCACTGACACTTTATTGAAGGGTTGAGAAGCTTTACTAGTCATGTTCCCTTCTTGAGAGATGGATCTGCAGTGGCAACAATATTTCATCTCTAATTCTTTCAGTAAAATAGCATGGGCATCAGGCCACCTCAAGCAATTAAATATTAATTAATTTGAACACTTCCACACTCCTAGCAATATTACTTCTGGACCAGTGTCATTTAAATTGGTATCTCAGCAAAGGTTCAGCAGAAACAAGATTGTGTACTGAATGTCTTGAAATGCATTGTGCTGTTTTCCTGATAGGGAAATTGGCATTTTAACTTCTTGGATTTTAAATAAATGTCAGATCTTGTAAAATACAGTTTTTCTCTTCACTTCAGACAGGTTTGTGGACCTTCCCCATCTGTGAAGGAACTGAAGGTGGAAGGGGAGAGGAGATGAGCAGTGCTGTATGCACAATGCTTTCCCAGGAGCTGGTTAGGATTGCCTTTTGAGCAGGGACAAGAATTTATATGTCCTGCGCTTTCTCTACCCAAAACTTTGAAAAGGAGGTAGGGGGCAGTCTGTCACATCTGAACAAAATATTCCATCCCCTAAACTAACTTCTAACTGCTAGTTAAATGAAGCATTTGCAAACCATATTTCACCACTCAAGAGATGGTATCCTGTTTCTTGATTTTTCATCCTATCTGATAATGTTTATTTTTCCCTTGCAGCCATCCTCTGGAACAATTTTACTGAGGATGCATAAATGGTTGGTAGGCCCCGGGAAGAATTCTGTCCAAGAACACACTACTGCTTTTAGAATCCAGGTCACTGAAGACCATTTAGTGTGGGTTTTTCTCTGACTTTTTTCTTTTCTTTCCAAAGTTGACAGTAAGGTAGAAGTGCCCCTGTCTTTTCTGAGACAAGTGCCATGTCATTGACTGACATGTATTCTTTGTCAATCCCTGATGTAGGTTGTCATGTTGCTATGTTAGTGATACATTTGGTCCTCAGCAACTGCCTGTGAGAGTGAATTTATTCCAAACTTTGTTTGCAAATATATTTGCACCTGCTGTATTCACATAATAATTTTTAAAAATATTTCAGAAGCTACATTTGAATCTGAGGCTAGAATGAGGTCTAGTGGGTGATGTCTTTATATCTCCTAGTTCCCTGATTTCCCAAGCTGTCCACATGTACTTACTAGTCAGCAAGGACTGATCTTTCTTGTGCAGTAAATTCTTTCTTACTGCATCCCTTTCCTTGTTAGGAAATTAGGATTAGAAAAGCCAACTGACATTAACTTTTCTTGCCATAGGTATCTTGGGGAATCCTGAAACATAGTTATTCTAAAGCATTACTGTACTCTGACAATCCATTCAATACAACAGCTGACTATTGCAGGATCATAAGTTCAATTCAAGAAGAACATTGCTTAAAAAACAGTGATGAGTTATTGCATTTCAGCTTTAACATATGTCAAAGAGAAATGAGACAACATTGAAAACATATATTATTTTTGACTCATGATATGTTTTGTTCCATTTTCTTACTTTCTGAAAAAAATAATAAAGAACTTCCTACTTTAAAATGTAACAAGATAGAATCTATATGATTTATGTTCATCCCATATGAGAGGGCAGTAAGCTATCACAAAACAGCAAGTTAAACTTCCATAAGTGAAATCAACCTCTCTTTTACATTTGAATGTAAAATCACACAGCAGAGTCAAGCAACAAATAAGACTAACATATTTCATTGACAGAACTAAGTCACATTCTAATAAAACATTTCTAGCAGATTCTTATGGTCATAACAGACTCTTCAGTCTTATAGAAACAAAATGAGTGCAAATAAACATGAGTTTGAAAAAACAGTTCTTAAAGAAAAGTCCACATGTTTTCCTAGTTTATCCAAGTTCTTCCAACACAAGCTCATGTTTGGTTTGAGCTATGTGCAGCTGTGTGCCCCACAAGCTATTTAATATGCTGATTAGTGACATCTTTTTTGTTGCTGTTGCCAGTAAAACCAAACTTTGAATGCATTTTTGAGGACCTTAGGTGCTTAAAGAGCTCTGTTTTCTGCTCTTCATTTTAACAAAATGATTTAACACATTAAAAATTTTATTACTCCATTAACAAAACCATTTTGTCTCTTCTATCTCAAAGGGCAAGCACTACACACTGTCCTACTTTTATTTCTATTGTAAAAATAGCAAGCCTCCCCAACACCTGTTTCTGTTTGTTAATATAAGTAACAATGTTTTATTTAGTCATCATTTTAAAAATTTATATTGTGAAAATGCTAATGGGGGTCTGAGCTCTTTTACCACATAACCACTGTCTTTTGCTTAACAGTCCAATAGAGGTTTGCAAACATATCAATAAAACATCACAAGATCCCTTTGAGGGAGACATGGTTAGAAGTATTATCCTTGTTATACAAATGTTAAAGAGGTTTCTACTTGTTGAAAGTCACACAGCAATTTAGTTCTAGTCATGGAATTAGAAATTAATTGCCCTGCATTCTAATGATTCTTTCACTATTCATTTTTTCAAGTATGATGATGCTAATAAATAACAAACTAAATACACGACAGATAGCAGATACCATGGAAAATTCTGATTGTTAGTATCTGTCCTTGGCTGCTTCATAGTAGAGAGGTTAATTCAAATGTGCTGATTTGGGTAACAAATACCAATAAGGGTTATGTTCTCTTCCCAGTGTGTGTTTGTAAGTCTTAGTAATGATAATGGAAGTTATGTGCCTGCAGGAGAATGAAAGAAGAATTTATCTATCATGTCAATGATCCATGAAGTCAGAAGAAATTATGCAGTCTACTATAAAGGCACTGAAGGAGTCATTATAGCCTATTAGGTAAAAATTGTGTTTTTTAAAAGTCCCTGCATGCAATATGCATGTAGCTAATAAACTATAAAGCTCGGATGGAGGCCTTGTATTATTACTGAATTACTGGGCTTCAAGATGGTGATCTTCAGCTGAATATCCAGATGATGTTTTCAGAAAGATGTATGTTTCATTCCACAGTGCTGATGGCTAAGCAACAGGCCTTGTGTTGGAGTGTTCCTGTAGCCACCTGCATGGGAACAGGTGACAGCAGCCATGCAACAACACCTGGGTTCTTTTGACAGACACAATAAGTGGCCTGGCACAAAAACTCACATTCAAGTGGACAATTAATCTTTGAAAAGGGGGTAAACATTTTGTGGAGTCAATACTGTGTCAGGTGTAAACCACTCCCAGTTGCTAGCAGAGTAACCGGGAGTAGAGAATGTTAATCATGATGTACCTAAAGGAGAGATTTTGGGCACTTGTCTAAGGAGCCTGCAGCTCATCTTTTGCAACACTTAGCAGTGAGGCAGCTGGTCTCACCAAGCTGTATAAAACACAGAGATAGTGGTGCACAGGCCTCCTAATGGAGAAGTCCTGTTTCTAAAACACTGTATGGAGTCATGAGCTGCTGCATAGCCAGGAAAAAGGAAATAAAGAGTCCTGAAGTGTGACTAAACGTCCTTTGTCCAAGAATTGGAATGCTCTTCTGGGTGTGCACGTGTATAATCTCAAAGGTGTTTTTTTCTTTCTAACAACCTTTAGAAACTCAGCCCTTTAGAAAACCTGCAAAACAACCAAGACAAATGGGATGCTGCAAGTTAAATAACTTGGCTGAACTTACGCAGCTGAGCAAAGAATAAAATCTAGGTCTTCCCACATCTGGTGTATTGCTTCAATCCATAGATCCCATAGGTTTTTACTTCCTGGAGATCGTTCCTATCTCACATTATTTCCAAATGAAGACTATTCTTTTCTTTACTGTGCCTCATTTATTCTGTGTGTGAAATAGTGCAGCAACCCCAGACACATTATGGGGAAGAACCTTATCTGTGTCTTTTTAATATGCTAACTACTGCAAAAAGGAGATTCTTACATCTTTTAGATACATCATTGAGATTCAGCATAATTGTATCTGGGACAAATTTTATCTCTGGGGGAAGGGGTAAGTATCTCTTTAGAAGTTCAAAAAGAAATGTCTTTGCAACATGAAAAAAAATGTGATATGGAAATAGCTTGTTTCTCAGCAGCTGGCACAATAGATATGAATAACAAAAGAACACTTTTCTATGTATTCTATGTATTTTCTATGTATCTGTGGGAAGGAAAGCACCCATATACCAGCTCCCTGCTTATTTGGCATGGAAGTAATTTTTTTCGTCAGTCGACAAACATATGAAAAACTACATGAAAAAATATTAAAAAGTTAGTGCCTGCTATGGAGACACAGTCTATCCAGCATCTGAAAGTCCATATTATTCACTATTTAAATAATTTTTAGATTAATTATATCTAGCTGCCAATTTGTTTCTGTTAGCTGGTTGAACCTAAGTGTTTCTGCTAGTGTATTTGGAAATTCAGAGAAAATATAGAGGCAGTTACTTTTACAAAGTGTGGATCTCTTACACATTACTGATGCAATTTATATAAGTTCGAATTCTTTTGTAACAAATTCTTGGTGAAATAAATGTATAGGGTTAACTTTCACCAAAATCTGTGTGCCAATGTACTAATTGGTAGTCTAGCACTGCTGTGTAAAGAAAACTTTAGTAGTACTAAACCAAGCCAGTACAAAAGCAGTACAAACCAAAGTTTCACAGCCAAAAATGCCACTTGGATTCATCTGCTCTGGCAAAAGAGCTAATTGATGCAATGAATTTAGACACATAATGATTAATTTTGACATGTATGCTTTTCAGCATTTCAAATCTGAAAGATATTCTTGTCTCATTACATTTTGAAGATTGTCATTAAAATCAGCCAGACAGGAAGGAACCTATAGATAATCTTTCTGATCTGAGCCTGGTAAGGTATTATTTTGTTAATATAATAGATTTCACCTTCTCAAATCTGCACTTATTTTTCTCATTTCAGCTGAGATTAAGGCAGTTTTGCTCTGTGAGACTCATCAGATCCATAATGGAACAAATGGAAGCTTGGTAATAACTTACCTAAACAAGTGTTCCACCCTCATCATTCCAGGTTAATATGTCTATGACTAAGTGACTGCACAACCACCTAGAAATGTGATGCATTATCTGAAAAAAATGTTTAGATTCAAACTGACATGATGAGAGAAAAAATGGAGGGCAGGCAAAGAGAATAGAACTGTTATCAGCATGGAGGGAAGGATAGATAGGAGGAAGGTGATAAGAAGACAGAAGTAGATAAATAAGGACATGAAAGAATTAATGAAACTTGACAGGAAAGAGGATGAAAACAGTTTGTCAGGATATAAGGTCCTTCAGAATTTTAATTCTGTTTTCTGGTTCTTGTGTCTAGAAAACTTGTATTTAGGACCTGAAATCTTTAACAGCAATTAAGGCCATATCTGAAGTTTTAGCTGCTTCTATAGGGGGATTCTGGAGTCTTTATGTCAAATGCAAATGTGAAATCCAGAACACTTGCATGGGAGGAAGGATCATGGATTAACTTTAAACACAATTTTTCCAATTATTTGTGAAATAATGCTTTAATAAAATAATTTAAAACTTGCTATTGAAGGCTTTGGTTAGAGGAATTTTGCTATAAATATATTATTTACATTCACTCAATATTAACAGCTCTCCCCATTTCAGTGTTCATACCATGAAACCAAGGATTTGCCTGTTTAGCCAGCAGCAGATTTAAAGTGAGTTATCAAGCCTTTACAAAAAAATGACCTGGAAATCTCAAAGAGATGTACTGATCATGTAGAATACTTCCTTGTGGGATGCAGAGAATATCTTATCCTAGTCTACAGGTTGCCCATTAATTAGGACTGGAGCAGTTTTAGGCTAATCAATGCTTAGTTTTCATCCTATCTATTTTATGAAGCTGGACTGCTACACATAAAATTGCACAGACATGATTTCAATGTAAAAGTTTAATAATGTTAAAATAAAAAGCAAACAGAATGCTTCTCTGCTGGTCTTATTGGAATGCTTGTCATCATGCCTTGTTTAGTTGCTTTTTTTCCTCAAGTACAGAAGAACCATTCATAAAACTTCAGATTTCTGAAAGTACAGATTAAAACAAAAGCAAAATATACCTGCCAATATTCTACATATAAAACAACTCAACAAAAAGTAATGCACTTATGAATTTAAATCTTCCAACAGTCTTCAGCTGCACATCAGTCATGATAGTAAATGCTGTATTTCCCTGAATCCCTATCATGTATTTGGAAATTGCTGTAATTTATCAAAGCTGCAATACCAGTCAAGTCTTGGCAATAAATGAGGTTTGAGGGGATCTGATGTCTATTCAGAGTGTGCTTCATTCCCTATCAACTAAAGACTGTGACTTTTTCCTGTTAGTTCTGCAGCTTTTGAAAGGCAAAGGAGAAATCAGCAGAACTGATAAACTGATAAATTTGCCTGTGGTTTAGTACTACATCAAATTTTCTTTTTCCTTTACTTCCCCTATCTGAAATGGCCATAACACATTAGTCTACATTCCCCTATATAATACACAATCTGCCTCAGTGAATCACTGCATATTTGAGAACAAACCACAAATACAGTTTCATTAGAATAATTTATATCCTCCCAAAACATCAATTTTGAAGAGAAACAGATCTCTTCATTATTTTGGTCTAAATTTTTGATGCAGTCATTATCTTTGAATGATATTATTCTTTGTCTTGTTTATTCATTATCTTTGAATGATATTATTCTTTGTCTTGTTTATTCCTTTTTATTGCATAATTTAAAGAATAAATTTTTAAAAGCACTAAGTGATAGTACAAATATAGTAATTTTCTCAAGTGATTTAGGTTGTACAATGGGACCAGGTAAGAATTAACTTATTTTGGAAAAAGTACATGAATCAGAAAGTGTTCCTAACTGCCCTATCTTTAGAAAGGGTACTGGGGCTAACCTAATGTTGACAGAAATAAACAAGAATTGCAAAAACAGTAATTTTCTTGGACTCTTTTTAAAACTTTTTTTTTTTAAGATGTAAAAGGAAGTATTTTATGTTGCTTTTTTGCATTCAGTCATTTAGAAATATGTTTAAAATATTTTATTTTGACAATGTGCCCCTCTTACATTTTATTTTCTCTCAGCCTGAGTCCTACATTGATACCCTTAGCTTTTCTCAAGAAAGAGGTTTGCTCAGTAATTGCCTTAATACATGCATAGTGAAACACACTGATAAAGGTTAATATTTGTATTGCTATTTATATTCCATTTAACTCCATTCTACTGCAACCAGATGATGGATTTCCTTACAGTGTCCTTTACTACCATGGCAGAGTAGTAACTAATTTAATCTGCCACTAGATGTCATTCCATTTTCATGCAAATTTGAACAATGAGAATTTCTAGTTTAAAATTTTAGTTAAAACCTAGTTATTAATATCAAAGAATTAATTTGCTGTATTCACACCTAAAATAATTTCTTTTTATTGCTTTCACATACTAACAGGTTGTTGCAAACTTACTGAGGACTTTCAGCAGGTCCATCTGTGCTTTAAAGTAGAGGTGAAAGGATTACATATGCTCAAACAGCCTGTTGTTGATTTGTTTGGATAATTAAGCAATTCACAGTAGAAGAGATTGATTCTATTTGGTGAATTTCAAATTGGAGACATACATATTTTATATTTTTGTTTAAAATATATTTTTATATTTGTTCAGCCCCAAGTCCTGTTATTCTAAACAGAACTGCTTTCGCTTAGTGTGTGTCACCTCTCTGCTCAGAACCACTTTCCTTGTCTTTTCTCACATCTTCTCTGATCTGGTAAGGTTTCCTTTCATGGCTACTAAAAATTTGCAAAGCCAATTTGCATATGCAATTCCTCAGCTTTTTTGTGCCTTGCAGGAGGTTTCATTCAGGATAATGACAGATACCTGTAAAGGCCCCTATTCTTTTGAATGTCTGTGCTGATTAAAAAAAATGTAGCTGTTTCTTTCCATGTTTTGAGATTTAGATATCTGATAAACCTAAGCAGTCTGTAAAAAAGATTCTGCAACATTTTATCTTCAATATTCACTCATTTACTTTCTAAAATGTGTGGGGCTTTTTGATTTTTGTGTAAAAAAAAAAAATATTGAACATTAATTTTATTTGATTTTTCTTTACCTGTGATGAAATATTAAGTTGAATATGCAGTGTAAGAAGAATAGACAAAAGTTTTGCAATCTTTATGCCAATAATTGGATAGCCTTTAGCATATATTTCAGAGTCTTCCATCAAGGGCTCCAGGCAAGGATGTAGCACCAATTTTTCAAACATACTCTGCAATCATTTAAATAACATTAAATGTAATATAAATGTATTCAGTGAAGCATCAAAATCTACATACTCTATTTTCTGTAATCTATGATCACAGTGGGGATGGTGACTTTCTGGTGCTTTGTGAAGGCATGATGCATTTGAGATGAGTAATATAGCCATTGTTTTAATATGTGCTAACACATTTTGAACTGTAATAACCTTTTAGACCACAGAAGATTTACTGGTGATAATATTCTACTAAAATATTAAGATGCTGCATTTCCTAACAGTATGGTCTGATATCAAATATTGATGTTTCCTTTAAACTTCACCTTCATTTCCATATACTTTATCAGGCTTCAGACTGTTTATTTGAAAATTGTAAATCTTTGGCATACCTGTGCATTATATTATTAGAGATACTTTTGATACCTTTCTTTTTTCTTTAAAGGTTGACAATATATCAAATTTAGATATAATACCAGGAAGATAAGTCTATCACACAATGCAAATATTAAAATTTAAATATTGTAGAAACCTTACAGAAAATTTCTGCTTGCTGTATCTTGAAATATAATTGCTCTTTCATTTTTTTCCCCTACTATGGAAGATTTGCTGTTTTGATGTGCAAGCAACATAGAAATTGAATTTCCTTGAGACAAGAAAGATTCAATAATTCTCAGATTTGAGATTTTGGAAAAATCTGATTCCTCCATGGATTCCCTGCCTCATCCCTAGACCTGTTGTTTTCAGTGTTATTCCTTGCAAAACAACCCTCTTGGGTCAGTGCTCCTCTGCTTCCATTAGAAATGGATTCTGCTAGCACAGTACTGGTACAAGGTGGTCTGGGTCACTGGCTGTGGTTTGGCTCTCCAATTGGGTTATTCCACGGTAGAAGCAGGAAATAGTCAATAATCTTTAGAAATGCCAGAAAAAACTAATGTGGAAGAAGTTTCAGCATGATCTTCATCATGATTCAGGGGAATGACCTCTTTACATCCCATTTCGATACAATTTCCTTTTTCTCAATGCTAGAGCTGATAGGTGTTTTATGAGTCACTCACCTGTACTCTATTTTGATTTGAGTACAGACTTTTACATGAAGCATAGCTTGTACAGAGTCAATAGATGAAGACTGGGCCAGTGTTGAAACCCCTTGGCTGGAGCTGTCAATTCCCCAGAGGAAGGAATCACTCCTCTGGTGGCAGGTACCAGACACTTTGGCTTGTTTCATTCTCTGCAGCAGGACTGCAGCACAGCTTTAAAAACTCTGGTCATAAAACTCTTTTTAGAGTCCAAGGGTGCCAGTATTACTGCTCTCTTCCTCTTAAACATTAACACTTCCAGCATATGCCAGATGTCATCTCATTTCCTAAGATCAGGCTAGTGGTTTAAAATAGCTCTTATGTACCTTGCTATTTAAAGAAATTTTCTGCATACTCCCTCAGTATGAGTTAGCTTTCAAATGCCTGCTCTGTGACCACAAATTAGCTTTCTGTTTAGTAGTTAATGTCTTCTCAATTAATGTGTATGACAGAGAGGCATCTAATAAGTCACAGGGCTAGTCATGAATGTTTCAGGAAAATTTCTATTATCATTTGGGGTAGTAGAAGCTGGCTTAAAATATTTCATATTTTATGCTTGCAGTTTAAACAAAATGTCTTCTACTGATTTATACTACAGAAGAGATATTTCCCTCCACAGCTTAATCAAAAGATAGAGATGGCTAATTCCCTAAAATATTAATCCAGTTCCTCGTCTGTGGCAAACTCACCTTTCTTTCTCATAATTAATTAATCTCATGTTGAAATTATAAGATTTCAAAACCTTCAAGAAAAGACATGGAAGTTACTTTTCATTATGTCATTATGGAAAAGTATTTTTGGTTCATGTGGAGGAAAAGACTCATCCAGGCTGACTACAATGACATTCAGTTCCTAAGCATTTTTTCTTTTCCAGTGGTTTCTCATTTTTTATTGGAGTTATGGTATAGTTAGATAAACTGCTCCTACTTTTCTCCAGTTTTCATAGGATTTGAGGCTTCTTACAAGTTTATGTTACTTCTAAACAAAGACAAAAATAAAAATTTAAAAACCCCAACAATGCCCCCTCCCAAAAAAGCAACAAAAACCAACCACTCCCTCAAATAGTTGAAGTCCCCAATTAGTGCTTAAAATAGGGGTTTTACCCTGGACCAACATACATGGTTGAGTTGTAATGGCCATTTTGTGTTATGGTGATCCTTTCAAACTCACTTTTTTAAAAAAGGTAAGAGGAATTAAATTATTTATAGTGATATAACTAACTCTTGATCCTGAATAATCATGGTAGTTTGCGAAATAGCTCTGCAATTAGCATTCCTGGATTAATATTGTTGATTTAAGTTTTGAGCATCACATGGCTAATAAATCTGACAGTATTTGCTTTAGCAACATTACTCATGAAAAATATAGCTCTGAGTTTTAAGAAAATTCATTCCTCTGCACTTCTAAAATAGAATAGTGATTTTTCCTCCAATCAATAAGTAAAAATAACAGACATTACTATCATTACTCTGAAACTGCAGTCTTTTCTTCATTTTAAGTGGAGATCTTGTGCAAGCTTATTTTATTTAATAAACCAGGATGAAATTGTTTAAACAGCTAGACAAGCTAAACCTGATGTGAAATGATTTTCTCAGTTTATCAGGTAGGCTCTAAAAGATGAAGATGTGAGTGCACAAAGGAAGTAATATAATTAAATTTTAACAGCTTTTAAAGCAAGTCAAGTTTTGATAACATTAGGGAGATGAAAATGGGTATTTCTTGAGCAGAATGCCATATCAGCATACTTTTTATCTTGGTATAGAGCATTGACTGTAAAGTCATCAATCCCACATAACATTTATAGACAATATATTGAAGCAAGTAAAAACGTTCCAGTTTAGAGAAGTAACATACGTAGCTTACCTGAACAGTTTCATTTCTATTTCTTGCAAGACACTAAATATTGTTCAAAAGATACTATCGTAAGCACAAATATTTTGTAGTCTCTAAAAAATCAGCTATTATCTTGTAGCCTGCTACAAATCAGCAGTTTTAATGCATATTGCAATTATACAGTTATCTGTTCTTCTCTTCTACAGAACAGATTTGTAGGCTTATTTTAGACAGTATTTTCACTGTTCTGATAGTATTAAGTAAGCGATTTTTTTAATTTCATGGTGGAAACCATCCACTCCCAAAGTTATAGGAGACCTTTTATATTTTCCATGTACAGAGAATTATTACATTTGTTGTATTGTGAAGTTCTATCTTAAACAGTAACCATGCAAAGACAGATTTGTGTGAAATTCATTACAGCCTGCAAAAAAATTCTCTGGGATGATTTTATTTCATCTGACCTTTGATGTGTAGAGTGTGGATGTATATATGTGAACTATTCATCCTAGGCCTCTTTCACAGCTGATGAACAGAAAGGGGCCTTTCCAAGTGTGCTGTTGTTAGGTATTTGTTTAGGCATGAGATGAGCTGCCATCAGACTGTTTGTGTTCATTAGCTATAGTGAAGAGACCAAAATCACTACCTCTGATATAGATATGTCCATTGTCTCTCTGTAGCTCCAGCAGGCTTTGCATTAGGGTTTAAAGTGTGAAATTCTTTCCATAGTGCTGAAAAGGAAAACTGCTTAAGCATATAGGTGCTACATACAGGAAGAATGCTTCATCACCCGCAAGCCCCCCCATAAATTTCTGTGAGAAAAGCTGCATGTTTGATGTTGAGCTAGGTGGCTATAGTGGGTCTTTTTTAATACTGAGATTTATAAATTTGAAAACATCTCTCATAGACAGTTATGAAAACTTTCTCATGCCTTTGCACCAGCATATGGCAGAAATAGTCCTTAGTGAATCTGCCTCAGTTTTACACCTATAAATTGTGTGGGATGTTAGGGGCACTGCTTCCATCAGTCAGTCTCACATAATGAGGTCTTTGTGTTCCTCTGACTGAATTCCTCTCTGTTTTAGAACATGCCTCTTAGGAAATTTTTAAATTTTTTCAGTGTTAGTGAAGAACAGAGCTCACCCCACAAATGCACATCATGTGCCTTGCAAAAACACAGGTGCTTTCTTCCCCACCTCTATATAGACTAAAAAGATGGAAAACAAAAAGGGGAAAAAAGGAAAACTCATCATAAATTTCCTCCTGCTTTCCACTTCTCAGACACAGCCTTAGAATCTCAGCAGTAAGCAGCAGAGTGCAAATGCAATGGTTATTTTTGCACTCTGTCACTTCATTTTTAAATTTTTTTTCCCAATGGTTTCAAGCTCGGTCTCACTGTTTCATAACTGACAGAAGTTTTTAGGGGCTACCTTGCAGTTCCAGAAGTCTGTAGTACAACTATTGCAGGTTAAAGGCATGTAAGGCAGTGCAGAACTGAGCCTGGAAGGAAAACAAAGGAATTTGCTTCTTGAGCTTTTTTTCTTTCAAGTCTGTTTAAAATAATTCTTTGATATCTTCATTTTTAAGTATATAAATTTTTAATCAGATCATATACATATTTTTGTACATAGTTAAGAAAAACATTATTAAACTTCTCTTTTTGGACACTTATTACACAGTAACCACATGTAGGCTGTCTCTTAAGGAAAAGTGAATTTAGTGTACAAAACAAAGCCAACGTTCACTAAATTCAATTCTTATTATCTTAACTTTTCTTTATTCTGAATGAAGCTAGGATGCAATATTTCTGTCACAGTGTTATAGTCCTCCATAGCATTTTTAATTAGCATTATAACTTAATCCTACCCTTTTAGATTGCAAAGGTATAAGCTTTTTCTACATGGCAACTAAAGTGTATGGTACACTAGTTGTAATTCTAGTCTGGAAGGAGTGTTTGATAAAGAATTAGGGGTACATTCACCTAAAATGTCAGGCATAACAAACTAACAGATATTTCCTAGATATTGCTGAGAGAAGCTTTAACCATGAAAATATCTGATAGTACTATAAATTTCCTTTCCTTCTGCCAGTAGCTATTAATAAGTGTGTCATAACACATCATAATATGTATTGCAAAGCACATGTTATTCCATAATTGTGCCATTCATACTATTATTCCATCCTTTCTTTACAGGATAGGGAACTCTAAAATACAAGAAAAATAACAAAAGGTGTGAAAATTTAAGTTTGTGGAGGATGCAAAACCCCTCAGGGATCAGCCATTCTGTAGCAGCAACATAAATGTCAAAAGATATTTATTTATTGTTTAATAGTTAATAATTATTGCTTGTTTTAAAGTGCTGGGTTAGCTTAGAGGTCCTTGCAGTATGGAATATTCTGTGTAACTTTTTCAGTGATTTACAATAAGTCTGCAAAGTAAGTTACTGGAATCTGGCAGAAATAAAATGGATTAGATGCTGTTTCTTTGTTGCATGGAACACAGATTTGCGTTACTGATAGCCTTCTTTTATTAGTGTGCTACCATGGTAAAAAAGAAAACAAGCATAGACCAAAAGACTAAAAACAAGTAATGAACATTCATTTCCTGAAGAAGTTCAGTTAATATTTGCAGATTATTTTGTTTAAAAAGAATAGGTATAAGAGAAAAGTTAGCAGATACAAATCCAATTATCTTTCACTTCAATGAAGACTTCTATTTCGTCAAGAGGAGCATTTGGCATATGCTCCAAATGACATAAAGAAATGTGGAAAAATACTGGGAAATAATATTTTTGTTCATAGTGTGAGTTTTCTACATTCTCAGGTGACAGGAGAACATGAAATATGTCAGAAAAGTTCCTAAAGAATACACATTCTTGAATTAATTGAGAATTGCACATCAAAATGTGGTTCTTTCAGATACCACAGAGAGAAAGATATCACCAAATTGCCTACTATTTTCTCAATTGCCTATATCACTTAGGGTAATCCAAATTGATGCTTAACCTTAATTTTCAATTTCAGAAAATCAGGAAGATATCTTCATCTGGGTATGAGAGCAGAATAGGAAATACTCTCCATTATAGAAATCCTGCCTGAAAAAATATTACAAGTTGAAAAGCTGTTGCTAATCTGACTCTAAATCTATGAAGGGAACCATGGGAGGAAGTCTGTCAGAGATTTGTTTCCTCTACAGTGACTCCACAGAGTCACTCTACAGAGTCAGAGTGACAGGAATTATTGATCTCACCTGACATGATCCATGTAAATGTCAGATATACAATACTTTTCCTAGCTTCCTCTATATTCTGAGAAGGGAGGCTGGCCCTTCAGGAGGGCCAATTCCTGATGCTTAAATATGTGCCTGGGTGTTGGTGTTCATGACTTCTGCCATCTGAACTGTTGAGCTGCTTGTCACACAAGAAGGTTGTGTCACCTGTTTTCTCCAAGTGCATTTCAATAGGGATAATGGCCCAACTTTTAGGGCAACTGATGAGAAGGGCTCTCCTCAATTTTTGAGAAATCAAAGGAGATTTTTTTGGACTTACAGTACATCCTCTTTGTCTTCTCTTGGTAAAATCCTAATTCAGTTAAGACTGAAATACAGGGGGCTAATAGTGAAGTTATCTAGTAAATCCACACTAGGACAGCTGAAAACCTACATTAAGAGAAAGTATGAGGTATAAAACCTACATTAAGCGTAACTTTATTTAAGGTTCTACTTTTTATTGGACATAGGTAAAATATTTAACCTAAGTCAGTTTTCTGGTTTTGAGGCTTAAGTGAATAAAAGCATGACTTGGCAAAGTAGCACAAGAAGTACCTGTTTTGGGGGTTTTTTTTACAAAATTTCCCACCAATTTTTCTGTATGTTAGACCTTGTGATTAGCAATTTCTACTTTTCCTCTATTCCATCAATAATAGTGATGACAGTCTAGAAAGTTTCAAAATCTCAATTATCCACTCTTGAAAGTAAATCTCAGACTTTTGAATTGCTCAGGCATATTTGAAAATATCAATCATCCTTCTTGTGCTCCTTTATCCTCCTTTGGTTACTCAGGATCCTCTAGTTGTTCAAAAAAAGCACTTTTGCAGTAAAGCATATACAATTGTTTTACTTTCTTGTCTGTATTTCCCCGTTGCCAAACTGAGATATATATATATATGAATAATTTTAGTGCATGGATTTATACATATGGATTCACATATTCTCTGTAATATAGTTAGTAAAGTATTCAGCCAGGTTTCAGTAGACATAAAAACAATAAATGTCTAAGTGTGAAATTAAGACCTAAATTCATAAGTCAGTGGAGAGCATCCATGCGTAAACTGATAAGAGTACCCTATTAAGATTTTAAAATATTTTGTATTTACCCTAAATAAAGGTCTTAGTGGGTTTAGGATAGAGAGTTTGTTCTTCCAAAAAGAGACATTATCAGCAGATATTGGCTAGCTGAAGTGGAACATTGGCACTGGCACAAAGACCTCACTTGTTTGATAGGCAGATTCCATAGTATGTTAAGCCAGATTTTTCTGGTCTTAAAGATCCTCTCAGGAATTCTCCATCTGTTAAAGGATGGTAAGGTTAAAAAGGGATTGTATTTGTCAACTTGTGAACTACTTTGACAGTGTACATCAGTTTATCCCCTGATAAACCCCAAAAACTTTTTACAATTTCACCATCATGAGAAAGTAATAATCACAAATACATACTTTATGTTCATGCTTGGATGTTCTACTGAAAGGCACTATGGAATTTACAATCTGTCACAATTACACAAACCCAGGAGAGTTAATTGCTATTTTAGGACCTGGGAAGCTTCAGGCATGGAAAACTCAAAAAAGGAACTACATCAAACTAGTAACAAATCTGATTAGTATCAAATTTGAGACATGAATATAAAATGTATCTCCACAATACAATCATGTAGCTCGTAGATGATTTTAAAATGTTGTCTCACTATTGTGGATTTTTTCAAAGTGCCAAAGAAGGGGCTAGTAACTTTTCTGTGATGAGAACAAATGGTGAATCAGGACATCATAGTCTTTTTCTGACTTCTTCCATGAGGAGAGATATCTACCCCGTTTAGGGTATCTTTCTCCATCTGTTAGCACAGCTGTGTTAACAACGTGTGAACAAGGAAATCAGTCCTTCACCACTATGTTCCTCCTTCCATTGACCCTTCTGCCTCCAAAAGCTTTCCACTGGTGCTTGCTTTAAGGCAACTACCACAGAAATACAAAGAAATTTATGCCTACTTCTCATTTTTTTGTTTTTTTTAATCCTTTCCATCAAATTTAGTTGTTGTGTTTTCTGTTTGTTTTTTCCCCTGTGAACAGCACAAAATAATCTGAAAGAAATTTCCCGGTAAAACTGGGCTAAGGAGAAGTATTATCCTCTAATGGTCCTTAATGCAGTGTAGTGTGGCACTAATTACTCGCTGCTGAAGAGTCTGGACTGCATCCAGCGCACACATTAATTCCCACCACTTATGTGGCCTGAAGGCACAACACCACAGGCATTAAGATTTAGACATTTCTCTTCTCCTGTTTTGTCTGTTCATGGACTCAGAGTAGGACAAATATGCCTGATGATTTACAAGTTATCAAAAGTAATCACAGCATTTCTCCCACATATCTTTTCCTTCCAGCTCAAGTAGATTTTGGAGCACTATTCATATGATTACAGCCCAGGCATTATTATTTTACCTTTTTATCTGTAAAATGATAATCTCACTTCAGATTTTACTGAAGTATTTCTACCTGACATTTTAAGAACATGAATTTCTGACGGCCATTTTCTGACAAGAATATAAAAGGCTTAGTTTGAAGACTTTAAGTGCTAAATTGGGTAATTGATTTAAATGTGCTAATAATTTATTAAGAAGTTGGTGTGGCAGACCTGCAAAATGAAGTAATGAGGAGGCCTCCAATCCTTAAACATGGGGTGATGAAAGATTGTCAAATCCATTGATATTATGAAACATTGTATTGGCTTAATATAAAATGTACAGATTCATTATATATCCAAGCTAAAAGAACAAAGGAATGAAACTACAAATATCCTTGAAAAGGAAATGAAACATCAGTTAACAGTTTGGTGGTGCTGCTAAGTAATTAGAAAGCCCAGTTTGTGAGAGTTTTAAAAGGATCCCATGATAATGAATAGTGACTAGAGAATGAAAATAACATGAAAATTCAGTGTCAATTGATATAAAAATCGTGAAAAAGTTCCTAAAAATCTACATATTATACTGGGCTAGATATAAATAAAATAAATTTGGGAAAAAAAAATTAGAGTGTTTCAATGGAAACAAACAATGCTGAGCAGGGACCAGGCGAGTAAATTGAACCACAAAAAGTGAACAGGAAATAAATAAGAAAATGGCTTTCTACCACTGTAGAAAAACAATGTCTACACCTTGTGGCTGCATTACTGCCTCCTCAGACAAGGATGGCAAGGGTGGCCAAACAGACTGAGTGGCTTCAGGGTGAGGAGCTGCTAAGGGGATGACATAATTTATCCTGGAGAAAATGGTTACAAAAAGAATATGAGCAAAGTCTGTAAAATCCTAAGGGACATGAAAAAGCTACTCAGAGATTTTTAAAATGCCTTTACACAAACAAGAAATAACTTGTGTGAAATTAGGCTGATCCATAACAAATTTTTATAGAATTCTTTGGCATGATACATTGTGGATGCTAAAATCTTGATGCAGATTTTGAAATTAATTGAATTAATTAATCTAAGAAAATTCCTCACCAGCTAATGAGGTAACAAGTGCCTCTCTAGCCTGGGATTCATGAACTTTGCCTGAGGCTTTACTGAGAAAGTATCACTGCTTGTCATGTTCTTATACCTGCCTCTGCTATCTGCTATTGTCTGCTACCATAAGCAGGATCTGTGGATACAATAACATTTTTTCTGATCCAGCTTGATAATTTTTATGCTTTTTTCATCTGCTTAAAAAAATCTGCTCTAGCAGTCCATAAGCTTAGACATCACTAGAGACAGCTTTTTTTCAATCCACAAATTGACAGCTAAAGCATAAAATTTTGACAAGATTTTCCCAGTACCAGAAAAAAACAATTTTTTAGTAATTATTTTGCTATGCACCATAAATATTTATATATTAATAATAACAACAAATAACCAAGGTGGCCTCAATTTCAAATACATAGACACAGGTGTTGGTTTCTTAGGGGTCCCACTAGTATTTAGTGGTATTGAAGGGACTGAGGGGTACATTCCCCAGGTAACATTTGGCCTTTAAAGATATATGGGACCCTAATCTTTTCATGGACGCTATTGGGTTGATGAAATTATTAGACAGGGCTTTCATTTACCTCCACTTAAAACATGTATTACAGCTAGGACCCTAGCCCTTCTTCCCACATCATCCTGAGAAGAAGGGCTTCTGAGAATTGTTTTTGCTCATATTCTGCCTAAGTACCACTTTTTTTTTTTTTTTTTTTTTTTTTTTTTTTTTTTTTTTTTTTTCCTTGCCAATGGATGTCAGTTAAGTGGGACCAGAGAAGACACAACTCTTTGACCATAGTCTGGATGTATGTAAAAGTGACACCTGTATGCACACCCAAGTCAGGACTCCTAAGGCCTTCCCTTGCCCATGAGTGTATGTATGTATTTTCATATATATGATTACTCCAAGGCACTAAATTTTTTGGGGGTAGGCTGTATTATGTGGCCTCACGCTAATATTCTAATTCATTCAGCTAAGTTTGTTCTCCAAACAGATATAATATTAGAGTCTGATACAAAGCCTAAAAGCAAAAGGAAAAAAAAAAAACAAACCAAAACAAAAACAAGGACAGGGGAACAAAGGACATCAGGCCCCAAAAGAATGGCTTTTCAGAATTACTCTGTTTTCCATGCTGATAGCTTGGAGGAAAAGAAAGATGGGTCAGAATAAGTCCTATGACAGGCTATTTTCCTCCAAAACTCTTCTCTATATTAATCTCAGTAAGCCAGATTTAACAATACATTCACATTACATTTATGTAGGATCATCTTAATTTTTGTGGTTATTTTCCTGAAACCAGGAAAAGAACAGCTTACAGTCCTTTAAGTGATCTGACACATAAAACATTAAAGAGCAAGAACTTCATAGCACGAGAGATAATCCTTTGGTAAAGAAACCAGAATTCAGTCGCACCCACAATATCTCTTTTTTTTCAGGGGTGCAATTTGTTCCAATATTTTGCAACAAATATAAAATTAATTTTCTGTCTTGCTGGCATTTCTATAAGTTCTATTCTGAAAACAGTACAGTCTGATCTTTTTGTGTAAGAAGACATACAGTAAATCTCTCATTCACTTTCAGCGTCCTTTCACTCATATTTATAGAACCTACACTGAACTGTCACTGAAATCTATGGGATCTTTACCATTTCTTAAAGGAAAACAGGATTAGGTTATTGATTCATTCTGATTAATGTGTATGATGCTCTGCAGTTACAAAGCTTCTTCAAACTTGTTTTTATAGCTGACTGTAGGAATAGAACAGCAAAGATCTGCATTTCTTTGCACACTACTCCACAAACATTACATCCATCAAGTTTTCCTTTTCCACTGTCAGATATAAACTGAGTCCTTTTGATATGAGATTACTGATGCTGACATTAGCCAATCACTTATAAAACCAACCCTAACATCTTGAAAGCAACTTCAAAAAAAAAAACCAACAAAACATAGCTCCAACTCTGAATAGAATAGTGATCATTCTATGTGTGTGCCCAAAAGCTCAATTCCAACCTGCTTTCACAGAGGGGAATTTGGTGATGTGTGTTACTGCCCCAAGGCCTATTTTCACATACTGTACAGCTCTGTCTCTGAAGTGTTGTACAAAAATATTTAGTTTTGCAGTGCTTTGGGGGACTTAGTTTTAATGGAGTCAGTGGGGAATGTTCTGTATTTCTCCATTAAAAAGGGCACAGCATTTCTGAGTTTATAAATAGCTATGAATCTTCTTTATTTAATAGTACATAGTCATATGCTATCTTTCTGTTTTATTTTTCTGTGTAATGGTTATTTGTATTCCATTGTTATTAAAGTAGTATAGATACAAGCACATAGTATGATACAGAATTATTAAAGATAACACTGATTTAGAATTTCTGATCAGTATCACTTCATCACCCTACTGACACTACAAGATGCCTGCAAGCAAAAATGAAGTCCTAGCATTTTCCATTAAAATTTAGTCTGATAAAGTAGACTATAGTCATTAGTCAAGTTTCTACATATAATGAACAGGTGGTGTTCTCAGTCTGCTCAATATATTCTGACACACTGAGGACCAGACTTCAATACTCTCATCACACTGGGAGCACTTTTTTTTCCTACAAAATCTCTTTATGCACTGGAATTTTTTTGTGGAATAACAGGCCACAGTGTTTCATAGCTGAAGTGTAGAATAGCTTGGCCTATATGAGATGCTGGTATTTTGATTTTTGACCAGCTCTGTGAAAAATGATATATTTTCTTGTTACATTGCTCTAAATTTGCCATTATCCCCTTTTCTCTCCCTCATTCTTAAGGGTAGATGAAAATAAGGACCCTACACAGGATTAGAGGGGCTACTTACAAGCTAAGACCTGAATCAGCTAAGGAATCATGTATGTGCTACCCACTTATGGGTATATCTCCCTTACCATCATGAAACACTGTGGTGGTTTGGTTTTTTTAATGTAAAGGAATAATAGTAGGTTGTTAGTAAAATATGTCTTTGTCCTTAATAATATGTGTTTTTCTTACCTCTCATTTTCAGTTCCTCAGTTTTTACTTTTGTTGTTACATTTTGGCAGGCAAAGGAAGGGATGGCACAGTTACCAAATCTTTGGAGTAACAGAGAGTAGAAGAGAATGTTAATGTAGGAAATTCAAGTTCAGAATCATGAAATCTGAAAGAGAATGGGGACTTAATATGGCAGAAACATTAAATGCATGATTCTTGATAGTGATACCACAGAAATTAAATATGAAGCATATAAGGGAATTTGAGAATTGAGCTGTGAAAAACGATACTAAACAAGACTTACAGAAAAATGGCTTGTAATCTGGTGATTGGAGAAAACCTCAGAATGCAGCATTATGGGAACATAACACTGGAAGCACAAGCTTTCTCCTCTGAAAAATACACATTGAAACCTAGCACAGATATGGGGAAATGTGATGAAGTAGCCTCACGAAGAGAAGGATTATGAGGCTGAGAGAGAAGCTTCATTTCCCATGACAGGGAATAGAACACAGTGTGAAATAACATGTTCTGAGCTGAGAAACATATTACTAAGACAGGTGAAATTTAGACTGTGATCTTATCCTTACTTGCTGTAATTACGAAACCCTTAACACATTTTATTCTGTACAGTGAAAACGGATGGACACTAGACACCTAATCCTGAAAATTATGTCCTAGGATTACATGCACTGAAATGGAATCATTAGATGAACAGAGCAAAATATTATACAATTTGTACTGGCTTTATAAGTTAAAGCATACCCTTACTCATCTCCACTTTTGTCAAATAAATAAACTTCAGTGTTATTAAGAATCAGCTTCTAAGTGACAATAAAGTTATCCTGAACCTAAAAGTAAAGATTGAAAAAGCACTGACTTCAGAAAATTTGAGACATGGAAAGAAATTAATAGTCTGAATTGTCCTATCAATAACCATGGCAAAAATCCGAAGTAATCTCACTTCTACAATAAATATTAGAATCTAACACTTCATCTTAACATTATTGCCAGTTTTCATCCAACTTTATCAATAGGACTTTACTTGGATCATAGTTAAAGCTGGTGTCAGCATAAAAATGTTAAATAAATAGTGGTGCAAAGACATTTGTATCACTTCTCACCTCCCACAAGCAGACCAGTGCCCAGTCTGACTCCAAGCAGTAGAGTGTTTGGAAAAGCCAAACCCCTGATTTCTTTGTTCCTGAAAACATGATGTTATATGGCTTGGCATTTGCTTTTGGTAATTTTGGGCCAGCTGTCTGGATGGTGGCCCTTCCCATTCTCCTGCTCACTCCCAGCCTTCTTGCTGGTAGTGGGACAGAGTGAGAAACAGAGAAAATCTTATTGCAATTGCTCAGCAATAGCTGAAGTGTTGGTCTTTATCAACACTGCTTAGTCACAGAATCAAAATAGCATCATTCTGTCTGCTTTAAATAAAGCTGACCCCATTCCAGTCAGAACTCCCTTAGACACTCTTGCTGCAGAAATTATAACTGTGTAATGGCAGAGGTGTTCATCTAAGACATAAAAAGTATGGACTCCAATGAGAATTATTACTGATGACAGTCATTACCATACAAAAGATATTCTCAAAATACTTAATGCTAAATGGCAGGTCTTAGGAGAACTGAATAATAAAAGAGCTATAAACACAGCCCTTTGAAGGTTTTTAATATTCTGCTCAATTTTAATTTAGTCCCTCTCATCCTTTCTTCCTTGGAAGATATATCTTGATAAGTCTTATGTGCCATGTGCAGGAGGGTAAGGAATTAACTTTGGAGATCTAACCAGTCTTCCAGGATTGCTGTCCTTGATTGCCTGCCCCTCCCTCCTGCTGGAGCTCCTTCACAGGGAGGGGAGACAGAACAAAGTGCCTGCCCATGCCTTAGCTGTAGGGCACAAAGTCTATCACCTATCTCAAAATCATCTCTCCATGCCACTTCAGGTAAGCTGCAGGATGGTGTGCACACACACCTCAAGCAAAAAATCCTTCCAGCTGACTCTATTGTAGCAGTAGTAACTTCTAAAACAAGGAGCCAGAGACTCTTTGGACTGACAAGGTTTCACAAGTACTTCTGTGACCCTGTATAATACATTAATCATTAAGATATCCTCACTTCCTTGGTGATCAAAGTGGTTTGGAAAGCATTATGAACTGTTTAATACAGTGTGACTTTCAATTATTATGACATCTATTAATTTGTAAAATAAATTATGCATTTCTTACAGCTTCGCATCTCTTAATTCATCAGTTGAATGATTAAGTTCATGTCAATTCTCCTATGGTAAACAGGCAAATCAAATCTTTATCTGTACTGGAACAAACAGGGCTACTTTTGTCCTTGCTTGAAGGTATAATGTCATTGCCTTGAGCTTACATCTATCATTACCATCAGTCAATTAGAGTGAAGAAAAGTTTTAAATGCTCATACTCTCACTTATCATTCAGAACTTCTTCAAGAATTAAATCAACTGTCAATTACTTCAGTCCTTCAAAAACACGTGTAAAAACTATTACAAGTATTTGTTCAACAGAAGGAGGTAGTGAATCCTTTCTGTGCATTGGCATTTGAGACTTACCTAAAAATACTTTCACAAGCTCCTTCTAATCTCACTTTCTCTGTTGAAGTCTTTGTCTTAGAGAGGCTGTTCTCTGGTACTTCAGTTACAGATATGGCTAAAAAGTTCTGATAAACAAGGAAACAAAAGCATAACAATACTTCATATAAACCATTATTTTTAAAAGTGTCTTAATAAGACAGCTGTGTTATTTAATGTAATACAATTTTTAATTTTTATATTATTTGTCAAAATAAACAGAATTCAAAACCTTGTTCCTTAAAGTCTTAAACCCACGATTTTGCAAGCTAGATCTAAAGAGAAAAAGGTGTAGGCTTTCTGTAATCATAAAAGAAAAAGCATACTTTCAGTAGCCTTTTTTCACACTTTTGATTTGTAGTGGATAAATGTTTTCTTTCTTTGGGCATACAAGAGGTCTGCTGGAAAAATAATATGTGATAGAAAGGTATGGGTGAGTGAAACAGCAACCAGCTGTGGAAATGCTAGCTGCTGGGAAAAGGCAGCTACCATGCAAAATTAATTCCCATTCTACACAGGGCAAAAATCACCTCTGGAAATTATATCCTATGTGTAAACACTGTGGGTGTTCACATATACACATAAAATACAGCAAACAAGAGACTTACTTATAAATGCCAAATCATCCTGCTATAACCCTAGTGGTTTATAAATAAATGCCTGATTATAATCCTGGAGTGAGTTTCTAGGAGCAGAGAACACTGGAAGTTGTTTTGAGCAACCTTTGGCCTCTGTTTGCAGTATTCAATAAATGAAATGTCATACACATCAACATCAAACACAACACTTCAACAGAAACCCACTTTACCACAAAATCCACCATAAGAATAACTCTGATTTTTTTTGTATATTTTATTTCCCCTTTAAAATTGTGGAATAATAGCATTTTGCAGCAGTGGTGTAACAATGATAATTCTCTAGATATAGAAAAAGGACAAGCCATATAAAGCAGCATTGTTTTTTACTACATGCTTGGCTGTACCTGGAAGTAAAAGCAGAACTTTTCAGCCATATAAGCTTTCCAGGTGCTATTCAGGTGTAGAAGTAACATAGTTCAAGCTAAGTATAGGCTGGGAATACTTGCTCTCAGTTTAACTTAGCTATGTTAATAAGAAAATATAAGAAGGAAATTAGGTGTTTGGTATCTATGAGACATAGGGGGAAAAGGGAAGAAAACATTTGGATTGCTGTTAAGAGTTAGCATTGCTGTTAAACACAGCATTACCTTCTGCAGCTGAAAGTAGCAGAAATAAACAATGCGTCATGAAACCAGTGTTTCCAGTGATGTTTTTGGTGTCCAGTGAAATAAAGAATTATAAAGAATTATAGTTCAGAACCTCTTTTGAGGCTGAAAATGTTTTGAGTTTACGGCTTTTCCTGAAGCCTGCGAGATGAGAGATGATGCAGATCTCTAGTGAAAATGTCCCTTCCCCCTTTGCTAACCAACTGTATCAGCCCTTACGTGTGTCTGACTGTGAGTTTATTCTGCTCTGCAGCAGTTGTTTGGCTTCATTCACAACAGACATTTTGCTGCATCAGACAAAGCATTTCTGAAGTATGAACACCCCTAGCTCATTTAGGGTTGGAGGGGACACTCCAGAGGTATTGGATATGGGCTGAACAAAACCAAGACAATGAAGATAACTTTCCTTCTGTTTTCCAGCTGACTAGTAAGAAATGTAAATAACATTCATAAATTAAATTACTTTCAGAATCTTCAACTCTTTCCAGTAAGAAGTACTTATAATGTATTTCTCTAAACAAGGTGGCAGGTTCTGTACACCTCCTTTCTTTTGAGTTATGTGGTATTTTGGTAGTAGTGAAGTGTTGCATATCCAGCCTAAATTTTCCTTGATTGTTTTCTCCATTAGTTTGTCCATAACATTAAATGTAAGGAAAATACTTGATATTGTTAAGGAGTTAAGCCAAAGGAAGACTTATGATCACTGATGTTAGGCTTATAGCATTTCTGTACATGGGGTTTTTATTTGTTGGGAGTGCAACAGATGGCAGTTTGTTCAAAAGATTGATTAAAATATAAAAAATGTTACAACTCTACTATTTATAAATAAATAATAAATCACTTGCTTCAAATGAACTTTCTGACTGCTGTTTTAAGCCAAGTAATTGCCATTTTCTCTTTCAGCATCACATTTTATGCTATCAAACGGCCATATCAATACTTGAGAGGAAATAGCATAGATGTGTGAAGGATTATTTAAATGCAGTAAAACACTTGTGCCCTGGAGTAACTGAAAGCACAAAGACACAGTATTCCCCAAAAATACATCCTATCTAACCGTATTGACCTAATAGTTAAATCAATACAGCAATTGAACTTTTCAAGAGAATGAGAAAGGACACTTAAACCAGAAGTATTGCAAAGGAGCACCTTGGAACATTTAATAGAATAGAGCAGAGCAGAGCAGAGCAGTCTATTTCAGTTAGAAGGGATGTACAATGACCATCTACTACAGCTGTCTGACAAATTTATGGCTAAAGAGAAGTTAAATTGTGTTACTCAGGGCATTTTCCAATTGTCTCTTAAGCGCTGACAGACTTGGAGCATCAACCAGCTCTCTTGGAAGCCTGTTCCAGTGTTTGACCACCATCTTGGTAAAGAAATTTTACCTAATCTAGTCTGATCCTCTCCTGACACTTGAGCTATTCCCATAAATCTTATCACTGAATCCCAGGGAGAAGAGTTCAGCATCTCCCTTTCCCCATTTTCTGTCCTAAACAAGGCATAGAAAACATTGAGAACACTCCTCAGTCCCTTTTTCTCCAAACTAGAGAAAGCTCAAATCCTGAACTGCTGCTCAGAGGACATTCCTTCTACCACTTTTACCAGCTTTCTTTCCTTCCTCTGACACATTTGATTGAACATCTTTCTCAATCCATGGGGCCAGAACTGTGCACAGCACTCAAGCTAAGGCCACACCAATGCTGAGTACAGAGAGATAATTAAACCTTCTGACCAGGTGGTGGTGCAGTGCTTGATGCACCCCAGGATGGAGTTTGTCCTCTTGGCTGCCAGGACACCCTGCTGACTCACATTGAGCCTGCTGTCAGAGAGCACCTGCAGGGCCCTTTCTGCTGGACTTCTTTCCTACTGCTCTTCTCCCAATCCATATTTATTCTTGGTTTTATGCCGTCTTACCTATAGAACTTGTCATTCAATATTAAATTTCATCCCATTAACCATAGTCTAATGGTCCAATCTATTTAGATCCCTCTGCAATCCAAGCAGCCCTTTCCCTTTGTGAACCCATGTTGATTGAGATTGATTATTGCATTGTCCTTTCATTATGACCTGTATGATCTTCTCCATAATTTTTAAAGAAGGTAAGATTAGAGTAACAGGCCTGTAGTTTTCTGAGTCCCTTATGCCACTCCTGTAAATTGAGAAAACATTGGCTGGCTTCCAGTCAGCAGGAACCTGCCCAGACTCCCAAGATCTTGACTGATGGATGATGGAGAGGGGTCCTGCAGTAATGTCCATTATTCCCTTCAATGCTCTAAGGTGAAATCTATCAGGCTCTGTGGATTTAAGAACATTCAGCTCATACAATTTCAGGGTTCAGAACCAGTCAAAAGTTCTCACAGCTGTGGTGCTCCACCTCAGGAGACTGAGCAGCCCAAGGTCAACCATTAACATTAAAAACTAAAGGAAAAAAACACTGAATGCTTTTGCATTTTGTTAGTCCCTGTTGGCCAGGGGACCATCTTCAACAATTATGAGACTAATATTTTCCTGAGACCTTCTCTCACTATTAATATACTTTAAAAAGTCTATATTTTGCACTAGAGAATGACACTGTTTTGTGAAAAAAATACTATATATCCCATGAAAATTTTTTTACTGAATGTTAATTTCTTCCATTGAATAAACAGGAGGGATGATATTTAGATAATCTAAATAAAAATGTCTACATCTGAGCTTAAATGCCTTTTGTACCCAGTGGATACCTACCTGTTTTCACAGTGAGATTTGAATTATTCAAGCTACCTATTTAAAAACTAGATAAATTGTGCCCTTAAAGTGCCTATTTTCTACCAACTATGAATGAAGAACAGTATTAATTATTCAGCTGAAGAGATCTAGAGTATATGCAGCAAGAAAAAAAAATAATCTCGGATAAATAATTTTTCTAGCCCAGAATTAGATGCCTTACTTCCATCTCTGGCAAAACTTCTGTAGAAAAACTGTCCAACTTGGATATAAGGGAGGTAGAAATACAGAGTTAGATCCTTTTCTTTTGTCTTACTTTGGGTACATTTTAGATAATTTTTTTTTTTTCCAAAATCATATCTATGAGCAAAGTTCTCAAGGTATTTGATGTAGTCAGTGCATTCCTTGAGAGGATGCAGTAGCTAGAGGCACATCCTGATGTCTCATACTTAACATCACCTTACTCCTCTGTTGTTCCATTATAGTAAGCATATACATTCATAAAATTAGGATCAATTTAAAATGAGAGAAGTGTCACTTTGGTCCCTACTACTGCCATTCCTTTATGATCTGTAAGAAATCAAATTCCATTTCATGGTGCTCTGAAGTGTCAAACACCTCTGTTACAGCAGGGTGTTTATGTAGTGTGTGGGCTTCCTTAAATGATCTAAAATAAATTTTATAAACTATTAATGTGCTGTAAAAGTAATTTGTAGTCTTTCTTGACATTTCTTGTTGAAAGTGTCATGCAGGTAAAGGTCAGCTTCCAAACATCATTAATACAATTCTCTTCAGAAGATTAAATTGAATAATTTGCAACAGAGTAGCTGCAATTTTTTATTATACCTTAAATGTTATGGTGACGCATAAGAAATCTGCCCAAGCAATTCTATTGTGTAAATCAACTAATGCCTGTAGTTTCTCTTACATTTTCATAATCAAATAAAAATTTCACACAAGGAATAAATGTCAGCTAGTAAATTTTCGAATGTCATAAACATATTCATGAGTTCTCCTCTAAATATTTTAGTACATAATAAAGGGAATAGATACACCTCTTATCCATAAAATACAGATTTATGTCAAAGCAAACCCCTCAGTTTTATAACCCTACTAATAGTATTTTAAATCCAAGCTGAGCTGTGATACATAATAAATTATTAGCTCTGCCAGTAGGTCACACCAGCTGCACCACAGTTTTAAAGCCAATAAGAGATGACTGAAATTGGTGTAATCTAAACACATTAGCTAAAAACTACAATAAATATTTAAATTATGCAAAATATTTAAGTTATGCACTTGACATTTTTAACTTAATTAGCACAAATGCTCCATTTAGATACTTGATTTTGTATTGACTACTGTATATTATTTTAAATTTCAGGTCTTTCCACTTGCCTGATAGTGCAGGTAAGGCAGTGATCAATTATTATCTTACAAAGTAGCTCTCAATTTCAGTGATTAAATTAAATTTCATGAGCAGACCACCACACACATAGCTTAAGCCTGACTTAAGGGTAGTCTGCAAATGAAGATAAGCAAATAAACTTATAGATCATTTCCAAAGAGGATTCATAGGACAGTCTTAAAAAAACATGTGAGATGATTAACAGGCTACCAGGCATTCTGGACAGAATGTACCTCACAGATATAGTCACTGGTATCCTGCCAAAACTGCATGCAGTAAAAGAAGCCCCATTAGGAAAGAGAAATAAAATAAAACCTGAACTTGTCCAGATGGTAAAAACTATAATGATGAATAAATTCAGAGACCAGCAGACTGATCTAACTGTATGGCTACTGTTTTAAAACTGAATTGACTTGAAGACGGAAACAAATTCATCAAATATGGTCCCAGTAAAGGTCCCTTCAATCTTAAGAATGCAGATTATGTCTAGCATTTTACATGTACCAAGAGTACCAGAAATCTCTTCTTTTTTTTGGAAAGAACCCAAAGTACCTTATCTGCAAGGACATTAGTAAGGCTGATTTATATTTTATTCTATGTTTTATTTTATTTAATAATTTAATGTAACATAATCTCATCTCGCTTTTTATTTATTCTATTTATAGGTTGGTCATCTGTACAACATTAATATTCTAACAATTTATATATACTGACAATAGTGAGAAAACAGTGGATATTTGTTATATTTATATCATCTGAAGACATTTCACTGCAATGAGTTTACAAATTATATTTTTGGCCCTTTACAAAGGCCTGCTAAATCTGGGGACCAGTTCTTGGTCCTTGGTAAGATAAAGCACTAATGTCAAATTTCTGACTGCAGCAGGCCCTATGGGGATGCACTGCAATTCCTCTGTCAGGGCAATATATCAGAATGGTCAAAGAGTTACTTCCCACCATGTTGCATTTCACCTTGCATCAAGCAGACACTTCTAGTTTCTTGTGGAGAGGTGTTATAGAGATGACACGAATCACAGAGTTATAGAATTGTGGTTTGTATTGGGAAGTATTTAAAAAATCTTCTAGTTCTGACCTCTGTGCCATGGGCAGGGACACCTCCCACTAGACCAGTTTGCTCAGAGACCCATCCAACCTGGCCTTGAACACTTCCAGGGATGAGACATCCACAATTTCTCTGAGCAATCTGTCCCAGTGCCTCACCACCCTCATAGTGAAGAATTGCTTAAAGTAGCTCTGAAAGACTTTCAGAGACCTAATAAACACCTCTGAATCTGAGAAGCACTGGCTATCAAATCTGGACATATCTGTTCTAAACTCTCATAAATCTCAGAAAATCTCACAAGTACAAGAGGGTTAAGACAGATTCTTATTTTGGGATACTCCAGATATTTGATAAGATGGACTGCAGCTACAAGATTTGCTATCTGGACCTCTCCCTATTTAAGAAAACTGAAATATTTACCATCAGTAACTGTTCTGCATATTTGGAGTAAAAAGTTTTTCCAGGTATCCTTCTGTGTCTCTACAATAGGTAGAGACAAAATTTTATGATTTAGCTGTAGTTTGTATGCAAAGAAGAAATAGTGTCGTTTTTTAAGCGCCCGGAATGGATGTGTGTTTTAGGCACATGAGAAAAAATCAGCCTAGCTTCTTTAATCTACATAAAAACTATCTGGAAAAGAGGTGATAGAAATTCTCCACAACATCAAAAATCTGACTGATCTTATTAAAACCTTTATTGTAATTGAGAAAAGTCCATACTTGATACTTAATAATTCAGTCTACATGATAAACACATATTTTATATTAGCTGTTATATCTACACAAATTTACAGGAACAGGAGAACTGTGCAATCTTTGCAATTCTTTGTGCAATTGAATGTTCTGCCATTCAGAAGGAAACGTTTTACAGAAATAATCAGAATTATGTGAAAGTCCTTAAATTTTTTTCTTTTATATTTAATATTTTCAAGCACTTTTCTTCTGCAAGGAGTAAATTATCCGTTAGAAATTTGTCATATAAATTCTTTCACTTGTGATATAACAAGTACTGTCTTTTAAAATTAAACTTGTTACTAATGAGGGTGTTCACATCTCTTTGATAAAGAATTACCTAATAATTTTGCTGCTACCATATAAGTGATTGCAGGTGCCACTGTACCACTTCAGTATTAAAAAATCATATTGTCAAGTGGGTTTAAAAGTACCTGTTCTCTAATATTGTGATAATTCATATACAATAACTAAAACAATTCAAACATAAAATTGCTGTCAGCTCAGGGTAAAAGGCATTACTCTGTTGAATCTTTAGATATTGAGCTTATATTTCTGCATTTGAAGTGGCAGAAGGATACCTGGAAATTTTCGTAGTTACAGACATGAGTGGAAATCTATTTTTGTTTCCTTAGCTGTGTAGGCATGAGATAAAGAGTTTTTAAAAGTAAATGTTTGAGCCTGATCCTTTTTGAATGACTTTGTGTTGAGTTGGATCTTCATCTAAGAAGGAATTTTAAAATTTTGGGTATTGCTCAATTGTTACCTCATTGATTAAAGATTTCATTGGTGGATGAAACACAGCCACAGGGTCTGGCAAAGAACGTGGTTTAAATAAGAATGAAAGAATCATAAGACTGTTGAAACTAAATGACTTTGTTTTGTTTTGTTTGTTTGTTTGTGGATATGATAAACCAGATATTCAATGTTTTATTTAAAATCAAGAACATAATTTTATGGACAAAATTTTGCGTTTTAGTTTGATGATCCTGGTGTGATTTCTTCTTTTTTTTTGATGAAACAAATTCAAAGTAAGCGATCGTGACCAGTAGAACAGAGGTACCAGCAAGGAACTGATTGTTAAAGCTCTATGACATAGGGAAAATGGGTTGTTAGCATTTGTATCAGAGAGGTCAGGAGTGACTGAGGACACTGTCATCAGAGTTCTTTTAAAAGAAGACCATTAGCACTCACAAATTTTACAGAGTTTTATCTCCAGGTATGATCTACACTATCCACTATATTAACTATGCTAATGAAAAATATATGTATGGGATCACATAGCTTCTGTGCTAGAAAAGATTTGACACACAGAGTCAATGGACAGTGAGATATTTTTCAAAAATACCACTGGCTTACCAGACCTGATCCTCAGGGAGTCTGCAAAAACCATCACAAGAACAAGCTGAACACTAAAAGTCATAATTCCAGAGTGTACATATGAGCTCAAGACACACACCAATTTTATAGTATACTCATTTTCTCATTCCATCCCAAACTCAGCTTGATGCTTCTCATCAGCACAGACAGAATTGAAAGTTACCATCTCACCAGTGGTTTGGCTCAGTCTGTGGGAAGGGAAGTGAATAGAGAGGTAAATCTGGTACAGAGTTCATATGCAATCAAAGAAGCATCTGCAAAGAAAATTAGGTGTATCCTAGGATGTATCAGCAAGTGTAATTAAGATGTCAAGAGCAATGATTGACATCTGGCATTTGTGAGACCACGTTGCCCCTGGTCTTGCACTCCACAGAGCAAGAAAACCCTTCTGCAGTGGGGCCTGCAAAAGGCCACCAACATCAGGGGATGGAGCACAGAAGTACAAAGAGAAGTTGTAAGAAGCAGGTTTGTCCACTGAAAAAATGGAAGAATGAAAGGTACTATTTCTGCTTCTTCAGCTATCTTATTGGACTCTTCTCTGATTGGAAAGGTTAGAGAAAAGGGACACAAGGTTGCCTTAGGAAATTCTGAGTAGAAATAAGGAAGAACTTTTTGTACCACGAGTGTGTTCAAACAGTGGAGGAGGAGGATGCCCAGTGGTTGTGATTCTTCATAATCAGAGATAATCATAACAAAACTAGGCAAAGCTCTGAGAAACCTAATGTAGGTTTTCCCTATAAGGACCTCTAGAGCTCCTTTCCAACATAAATTTTTCTGTTTCTGTGATCCCTAGGAACTCAGCATGGTATTTTTATCAACAAAAAAAGGGATACATTGGCAATAGTAAAAACCATTTATCATTTTTCCTAACTCTTGTATAGTCAAAATAGAGTAGCTGAACTTTATGTAGATAACTTTATTTTTTGCCACTCTAACTAAAAGTGCTGAACCAAAAATGCCTTCACTGCAATTTATGTTTTGCTATGTTAAATATCATGAAAGAGAGCCTTTCTGTAAGTTTTTTTTTTTACTTGCAACACAAAACTCAAAAATTCTCTCTTTTTAGACATTTATGATATTATTTTCCTCCTACTATTATTATTACTATTATTGTTATTAATATCATTATTAATGAGAATTTTTAAAAGGGCAATAGTATCTGCTCTGTTTTCCAAAAATATACATTATGTGTATATGGATATATAATTATTTGTAAAAAATTATGAGATCTTGAGATGGAAATTGCTAAATAGATTCAGAGTATTTCAGATATTGTTGAGTTAATACTTCTAAATCTGACAGTGTTACAGCAAAAGACGGTCAATTTTAAAAAAATAGTGTGCATTTTGTATATCATTATATTATTATTTTTATAGATTAAATCTGAAAATACACGGCACAATAAGGATTAGGATATTCTAATGGCCAATCCATCCAAGATATTGCTATCAAGATAAAAATATTAGTCAGCTATTAAAATCTAAAATTGAATGAAACAGAAGCTTAGTGCTCAGCATAATAAAATGGAATAATTCCATGGAAGTGAAAGAAACTAAGTATTGTCAAAGACACAGTGGTAGAAAGAGGAAGTTACCTTCTAAAATGACAAGCAGATAACCCTTGGATTCAGTAATTTCTGGTTATGCACAATCTTTACAACAAGTACTTGTTTCCCTGTTTCTTTATACTCAATCAGTATTTCAACATCACGTGGCTGATGGTGATGTTACTACTTGTCATGTTTGGTGATTTTGTATTAGTGTTTGAATGTTTTGGCTGCTGAGTTTTGTGTGAAACGAGCTCTACATAGTGAACAGTCTGGGAGAGATGCCAACAATAAATTGCAATAATCCAACCTTGATTTTGTAAAGGCATGAGTCAAAAGCTCAGCATCTTGCTGACACAGCAATTGTCTTAACCTTGTTATGTTCCTGAGATGGTAATGAAGCCTTATCAATATTGTTGATGTTGATTTTCTCTGAGGAAAGCTAAGGGTCAAAAATTACTGGAATTTATCATGAAGAGCATTTCTTTTAGGATTCTGCTGCCCAGAAGCAGAACAATGACTTAGCATTAAATTTTAACTGGAATGAGAGATAGAGCAACTTGCCTGTGGAAGCGCAGCAGGATACAAGCAGAAGCCAAACATATTATAGAAACCCTAGCAAAATTAAATAAAAGCTGTTATTTACATTTTCACTGATGATTATCTGTTTTTAAGTTTGCCCTGTAGGTTTTTACAGACTGCATATAGATTCCTAGTCTGTTCCACATTCTCTGAAATCAAAAGTTTCCAGGAAGCTCAATTCTGTTTTCTTACAGTTAGTGCATCATAATGGTGTGGAAAAAAATTTTCTTTTTAAGGAACAGTCAGAGATGAAAGCAAATCAAATTAACCGAGACATTTTTCAGTAACAGACACACACAGAGTTGTAGATTCTTAATTGAGGTTTAGTTTAGTTTAGTTAGTTAGTTAGTTAGTTAGCTAGTACTGCTCTCCATAGAGGTGACTCATGCTGGGGCAGATTGTAAGCAACTGAAGCATCTCACACTGGAGAAAGCCCACACTGGAGAACTTTACTGGGGACTCTGGTGGGAGGGACCCACTTCCACTTAGGAGGAAGGAGCAGCAGAGACAATGTGTGATGACCTGACTGCAGGTCCTATCCCAATCCCTGTGAGTTTCTGGAGAGGGGCAGACAGAGAAAATTGACAATAAAGTCGAGCCTGGATATAGTGGGGAGGGTGTTTTTAATTTTTCTTTTTTTCTCATTATCTTACTCTGATTTGATTGGTAATAAATGAAATAATTTTCCCCTCAGCCTATTTTCCCTGTGACAGTAACTGCTGAGTGATCTTTCCCTCTCTTCCCAACCCAAAAGTCTTTTGTTCTATTTTCTCTCCATGCAGCTAAGGAAGGAAGTCATAAAGCAGGTTTGTCGGGCACCTGTTGTCCAATCAGGGGCAATCTATCACAGCTGTGCATTTACTGTTTGTCTTTTTACATCCCCATAGCTTTGGATAAGAATTTGAAGGTTAGGGAGGTTGTAATTTTACTCAGGTTCCTCTTAATCTGTGTGAAGGCAGCTGCAAACTTTCTGTAAAAACTGCCATTACAAGAGGCCTGGTAGACACTCTGTTCCTTAAGAGCAGTCTAGTGTGGTCTCATCAGACTTGAATAGATATGTTCCAGGTGAACTTCAAGCATCCAGCTTCTGCAACAGACAAGCTACAGGGAAAATAGTGAAGAGAAAATAATGCTGGCAAGGAACCAGATCACAGCAGTGACCTTGGCACAGATATAGATAGCTCTTTTGACTTATGCCATAAGGACCTTGATCTGTGATTAGATAACAGATATGTTGATTGTAAACAGAAACCATTAGAGAGCGACAAAATTTCTTTCAAGGAAAATATTCAATAAGAGCACATTATTTTAATGAAAAGGCCATGTAGTTACATCACACTTTCCCAAATCAAAGAGAGACAATCATAAACTCCTGACATGCGGGCTAAGGTTTTCAAGATGAAATTGAAAGTACTGCCAGTTTTCTTCTTATACAGAGGAACAAACTGCTCCTCTGTGGCATTGAGTTCAGAATTGTACAAAAAGGCATTTAGTGAAATCTTTGCAATCAGTGGCTAAAATAATGGCTGTTTTCAAAGGATGCTAAGTTTGGAAACTACTGAATGTCTTTCAGATGACTCCTCAGGATAAGAAATATACAGGAAGAACTTGGTTGGCTCAGAACAATTTGCTTCATCTCTGGTGCTACCCATTTCCAGGTCATGGTATGAGAAAGCCACCAGATCACTATAGAGGGAAGGAGGTGACTTTGTATTTTGAAAAAATCCCCTCCTTTAGAAAAGGGGAACTTTTTTTACTGCAGATGTTCTTCACCTTCGCTCCACTGAACTAATTTATTCCACAGAGAACAGACCTGCTTGATAGCAAGAGAGAGCTTTTCACTGGCAAAAGCATTCAAGTCAAAAGCTGAGTTAGAAAAGAACTTGAGTTCAGGCACTGAAAAAAATATTTCAACTGCTGTTGGAAGCCACACTATAGAGAGGTTCATATGAAAGACATCATTTATGTGGAAATAAATCTGGAGATTTTATTTTTGAATAAACCAAGTTTTGTTCAGGATAAAAGAGAGGTTATAGAGAATTTATTCAATATCATTTTCTAGGGGACCTGTGAAATATTTTTGTTTACCTTTTTATTGGAATTGCATATTGGTGTTAGATACACTTATATGACCATTTTAATGGAATAGTCAATCTATATTTTCACTGTTCTTAATTAGTTACATTTTATAATGTCCCTGTGTGATTTGGTAAATAGCAATGAAGATAAATGTGTGGCAACTTTGTTAAACTTTAAACTTGTTTTACATCTTGGTTACTTGTTAAATAATATTGTTAGTTTCTTAAATCAGGCTAAACAAGGAATACTCACCTACATTATCAAGTCAGTGTGAAAGAGGAAGGGAATTCTTACCTTCTCAACTTTTTGAGAAAAAAAATCAGATGCAATTGGTAGGAAGAAAGGAGCTTCAATCCACATATCAGAAGGATCAAAAAACTGACTGTTTGGTGATAGTTTTTGTTTTGTTTTGTTTTGTTTTGTTTTGTTTTGTTTTTTGAGGTTTGTTTGTTTGCTTGTATAAGAAAATGAATACGTTTTCCCTTCAGAAACACTGGACATACACAGGGGAAAAATTGCATAATCTTTCATCATTGAGAAGTCAATTTTTGACCTCAGGTCAGTGGTTGGATAAAGCTGTAAGTTCTGCCTTATAGATAGTTACTTTAAATCCAGATTACAGATACAGGTATCATCTCAGAACAACATAGTTTTAACATTTTCTTAATAACTGCAAACAATGATTCAAAAATATATGTCTAATTCCATTAGTACTTTTTAGACCAAGTAAAACATACATATGGAAACATACTGCATTTGGTTATTTCACACATCTTTTGACTGGTATAGAAGTAAATAGCAAATTTGCAGACCACTATCTCTTTTAATTCCTTCTGAAAGCTGTGAGAAGAGGGAATATAGAATAATGCAGAACACCCTGTGTTCTAAACATAGCACTTTTTTCAACTTATGTGTTACCAATTTATAACTGATTTTGGATAAAAAGGGATAAAGTCAATGATCTGTTAGATTCTGGGTTGCCAGTAAACTGCCTGCCAATTCCCACTCCCCAAGGGTGTTACAGCAGCACAATGTCCCCAGATGCTGTCTGGAAAGCCAAACTACAATTACTTACCAAGCAGAGAAACCACTGAGATACAGCACTGCATTCTCTTTGATTTTCGTGGCTAACTATTAAAAACCGTAATAGAAATAGGGACCTGTTAATAGTCAGACTATCCAAGAATTGCATGTAATTCTTCATGTTTTTCCTTCTGGAAGATGTCCTTCATATTTATTTTGACTTTTATAACACTGCTTATAAAACAATCCCATCTAAAATAGTATTCCAACAATCAGTTCTATGGCTCCAATAAAATCAGGCTTTCCTAAAGGTATTAGCAACTGTAAAGACTGTAAGCAAGAAGTCTGCTCTGCCCACACATGGATTATACACTGCCTTTTCTTTTATAGGCAACAGGTACTGGGTATTGAGCTAATTAGGTCTCATGGGTCTCTGGATACTGACTGAATAATGTCTCAGTATCTCAGGTCTCTTTCATATCTGGAAACAGAACTGAAAATCATGGCTGGATTTTCTTTACATTTCCTGATGGGTTTAATAAGTCTGTGCTACTGTACTACACTTATAGTTAAGCTGATATATTTTCAGATGTTTGTACAGTATTTTCTTTTCTGTGAAAATGCTCTGTAGTGACTCTCAATTTGTAAAAGATACAGCAGGGTCATGGTATTGCAGTAGGATCAGATGGGATAATGAAGGGAATATGTACTCTTGGAAAGATCTAGTGGTGCTATGGATTTTGGCAGGTAAAGGCAAAGCAATACTACATGGAATTCAGTATTTATTTACTAGCACATAATCCACTTGAATAGCTCATTTCAGAGCCTGCAGAGTGCTTAGACACATTTGCTCAACACACCTTGATGCTTAATGCTTTTGTTCCTCTTACCTTTGATTTAGGGCATTAGCCTCAAGAAGTAACTTCTAGAGATTTTCTTCTCTAATCGAATTAGATTAAGGGAAGATTTCCATTGTTCTTTTATTTTTAAATAGAAATAAAATATGCATCTTTACTTTCCAGATGATTTTGTGTTTTGGTAATTATGAGACACCAATCTCAGAAGACTTCTTATGAGACATACTCTTGGCCTGTTGAAAGATTTCTTTATGTCTTCATTTCTCACCTGCCCCTCACCAGGAGACTCCCATGGTTCTTGTCCCACCAAGCTGCTCTCTTCCCTCTTGCTGCACAGTGCAGGGAGGGAAAGAGGTAGGAGAGATGTTCCTTCCACCTGATTTGTTCATAACTTTCTTTTTAATGCAGAAAAAAGCCCCTTGTTACAGTGCTGGTTTTGATGGGATAGAGGTAATCACACTGTAATGCGTGATGGAGCCCCGCTTTCCTAGGGATGGCTGAATATCTGCCTGCCCATGGCAAATGCTGAATGAATCTCTTCTTTTTCTTTTGCCTGTGTGTATAACTTCTGCTTTACCTATTAAACCTATTAAACTGAATTCTCTCACTTTTACCCTTCACACATTAATTAGCAAATGTGTGTTCAGAGCTGAAAATGGATCAGAATGCAGCTTTGAAGGCAGAAAGTGATGTGACGTCACAGTGATTGGATTTTGGCAGCAAAGCACTTGGTGCATCTTTGTCAATTTCTGATGCTTTCTTCAGCTTGTCTCTGGTTAAAATCCACAGATGCTTCCAGAGGAAGTTTTCCAAAGAGGAGTGCTCTGCTCTGCATTATGGACTTCCTAAGAACCATTCCAGTGCAGAGGGAACAGCTGATCTACATGGCAGAACATTTAGGAGTGCAATTATAGACATATATACTGTATTTTTGAATATTTAGACCAGTCTGTCCTGTTGTTTTATTCTAAGGGCTGATGAAGAAAATGAGCCATCCAAGCCTGCACCTTTGGTAGAAGCTATTTGGTGAAATTTTCTCTTGCTGAATGGATGTAGTAAGCTAGCAAAGCACTGGCATGGTCTGGGTATTACAACTTTGGAGGGTAGAATTTGACTTGTAACATGCAGGCTTGTAATTCTCTGTCATAACATCTCCCATAAATCCAGATTGTAAACTGTGGTTTTTTTGGAGAATATGACTCATGTCTCCACATGTGTTTGCTCATTTCTTTCTTCTTAAGAAAGGAGCATTCTGCAAGCCAATAAAGCTGTTAAGAATAAACTCTGATCCTTGCAGTTTTCCTTTCTGGGGGACACCAGGGAATAATCACAATTGTTTATTTTTACTTATTATCACTAAAAGTAGCTTTTACCTTCAAATCCACTGCCTGGTAGAGATTGTAATGGCTCTGTACTCCTTCAAGAATCTCAGACACAATCAAATTCCAGCTCAATCTACTAAAATACTGTTAAGAAAGGATTTTAAGAAAAAGTAATTTCTGTGACTCTTTTGATTTTCTTTCTCATTCCAGTTTTCAAAGAGTCCAGTGACAGCATAAAGAATGGGATTAAACAATTTATTTTTTTTTAAATGCTTTTTATTTGTGAAAGGTTTTTTTTTACTTTTTATGTCAGAGCAAGACTCATTCCACCTACAAATGCGAAATCTATTTGCTTAAGTTAAGGATATACAGAAATATATTGAGGATTTAGGATGTTGCTGTAGGACCCTTACAATATTTATTACAATACAATATTAAAATACATAATAAGTATTATGTTCAGTTTCTTGAATTGTTTATTGTGAATGAGATAAAGTATTTTCCTGTGTTCATACCATAATCACTGACATAGAGAAACATGATCAGTCTTCTGTCTCTGCAAATGAATTAAAATGAAAATATTCCAAAAGCTAAATCTTTCAGATCAGGATTCTTCATGAGAGAATCAATGGCTTTTATGTAGTGCCTGCATTCTCTGTTGCATTGTCTCTGTCTGGGATCAAAGATGGTAAGTAAATCTAATGTTAGCTGGAATCCCTAAGTGTTTTGAATATTTTCTGTATCTCTTTATCTAGCAGACAAATAACTTATTACATAGGTTAAAATAAAATCATATGCTTTCACATCAAAGAATACTTCAAGTACACCTGCAACAGAGAATTTTGAGCCCTCCTTTTTGAGCGTTCTGAGCAGCTAAAGTAGGAGTGATAGTTTATAGTCCAGACTTTGGCACTAGATTATTTCATATTTAATTTCCTGAAACATGCATTCCTGCTCTTGACTGCTTAAAATGACAACAAAATTAAGTACAAAGGCCTTGGATATAATATACTGCTACCATAGTCCTGGAGTGGTCTCTGCAGGCTCCAGGTAAGTGCCAAAACCTGCCATGATATCAGCTATAGCACAATTAATTTATTCCATATTGCTCCCTTTAATGGTTTTTCAGCAGTACCAAACTGATTTCATTTCTACAGCTCCTGTTCTTCCCTATCTCATCTTCATTCTTTCTCCCAGCTTGAATTAAATAAGAGGTGAGAGATTTATTTTTGATAGTTCATAGTTATAAAGGGGTTAGCTCTGTAGCACTGTATAATATAAAAATCTTCATTACACAGATATATTTGAGTGCATTCTTCTCTAAAGAAAGCCATATAGTTGAATTAACTCTCAGTGTACTCAACACATAAAGCACCACTTTGATTGTGGTACAGCTCAGTAAGCACTGCTGGATGGCAACAGGGAGGGAAAGGCTGCCAGCACTTTCAAAAAGGTAGCAGACTAGAAACTTGCTTCCTATAGTCATCCTGACACACTGTAATAAAGCTCAGCAATCACAGTTCTGATTTATGTTTGAGTGACCACACAGGTCTACAGAGACGTTTTAATATGCAATCACTTGACCCGCACTGAATTCCCATTGCGAATGCCTGTGAATTGTGTCCTATGGAGATTGTGACTCAGGGGTGCCAGCAGCTCACTTCTAGACCATTAAAGCTGCTGGATCTTTTCTGATGCCATCTTCAAAGAAAGATAAAGTGCTTTTGGAAGGCTGTGGGGAGTAATTGCTTTTTGACATATTGGATGGATTGAGACAGCTAGGGAGTTGCATTTTTCTGGGGATAATTTTATGACTTACTTGTGTGCATATATCAAAACTAATTAATATTCTAAATCTGTACAATCATTAAAAATAATGTGTGCATTCTGTTCACTGTAAGAAATTAGTGATTAGTGGGAATCACTAACAGCTTTGGACTAACTTGCAGCAGAGCAAGTTAGAGCAGAGATATACCAAAAGGATGGGAGAATTCTGGGATGCAAGAGGCAGAACAGGCATAGCAAAAGTTGTGACTTGCCCCAGCTGCACAGATTGCTGCAAGGAGTAGCATTGCACTGGTAGCAAAAGTGGGTAATAGCTTATTGCTTTCCATATTTAGCAAAGGAGGTGGAGGCACATGCTGCACTCTCCCTGCTGAAACAATGAGTCCCAATTCTGCACTTTGGTCTACAGGAAGCATTGACCTGTGTGCTCCTAGTGGGATGGTGTGGTCATATCACATTTCCTTCCTTGAAACATACTTCAAAAATCCCTTATCATACTTTATTTGGTATTAATTGGAGCAAAAACTTCCTGAGTACTTGTTTCTGTTATTAATAGTGCCCAGAAGCTCATTCAAAGTTCTATGTGGGTGAAGTTTACAAGGTTACACTGATAAATCTTGTTTCAAATAGCTTACAATTGAAATGAAATAGAAAATTCAGTTGATGTGGATAGATCAGTGTGGGATGAAACAAACTGTTGATTGAAAAAAAGAATGAAACTTCTCCATGCATGGTTTTCCACATGTGAAGAGAAACATGTAAAATCCCAGCAGTGCCTGTCTCAAAATGTAATCAAACTGTCAGATGGAGGGCCGACAATCCTGTTATTTCAAGCCAGGGTTTGTAGATTGAGAATAAAGCTAGAAGGACTTTGACAGTTAAGACTATCAGCTTGTGTTTGACATAAAGAAGACAAGTAATAGCAGGATTCAAAGGGAGAGATGAATCTATTAATCATCTTTTGAACAATATTGCTCCACATCCTCTTAGGAGAATATGGGTTGTATGACAAGGTGGATTTCTGTGTAGAATAGAGAGATCCTAGAGATAAAAGAATATGTAAAGTCTGAATGCTTGAATTGTCACTGAAACTTGAGTCAAAGACTATTGACCTGAAAGACAAGTGGAAGGACAATGTTGTGGAACAGATCTGAAAAATTTAGGCTGCAAAATTAAAGGAGGAAAAAATGAACTCATCTGATCTCAGAACTTTAATCAGAAATATTTCCTAATATAGAAGTAGGAATGGAGGAAATAATATCAAAGGTGATCCACATTTAAAAATATCAAAAGAAATATTGAAAGATAACTGGAAGAATCAAGGGGGAAATTTAAAGCAAAAAGGGAATCAAAGACATGAAGTGGAGGGTGATGTCCCCCCACTGTCACAGGAGGAGAGTTAAAGTAATCAACAAAGAGAATTGTGTTTGGAGAAGACCAAGGGAAAAATAATTTGTGGTGACTAATAGAGCTCCAGGCTGAATGATGTGATTAGAAGGAGAAATGGAGTTACAGGCTGAGATGATTTATGGACTGATTTCAGTAAGGATGGTACTCAAAGGTTTTATTTTCTACCCTAAGGAGGATTTTAAATAGTTTTAAATTCAAACCAGCTTTAAGCATAAAATGCATAGGTAACTTAATCAGGAGCTCAGTTTCTCAAAAAAGACTTTAATCATGCTCTCCAGTCCTTTCACTACTTCTGATCTCTTCTTGTTTTTTTTTAAAAAAAAAAAATTAATAAAATGAATGGTGATGGTACTTGTCCAGGCCAAGCAGTTCAGTGACCCCACCTAGGCTTGGATCATATTTGAAATTCAGGTATTAGCACTCCCAGAATAAGCATTTCTGTAGATGATTGTACACAGTTAGGCTAAGTCCAACAAGGTTTAGGACTAAAGAGAACAGTATCTAAAGAGCTTATCTACCCAGAGAATCTGGCAGGCTCAGAAGGAAGGAGGGAAGGAAGGTAGGTAGAGGAGACACATGACTAAGACTAGATCCCATTCAAAGCTTTTGTTGTACTCACAATTCTATCTATGTGATTGTGATACTCAGTTTTTCACCAGAGTGACTATTTTACATGTGATCTCAGATTGGGTGCACATGACTCTTTATAAAAAGTCGTGAAGTAAGATTTTGAAAGTTACTGGATCATATATTTTGATAATTTTAACTATTTAAACAGAGGAAGAAAAGGATCGTCATTGAACTGCACAAGCTAAGAAAGTAGTGCAATGTTATTAAACTTTATAGCTTATAATATAAGTAAATTGCTTGTGCAGAGCAGGAAGATTTTTCCTTTCTATTATTCTGAATATTAAGTACTGGCTGCTGCCCAAGAGAAGGTAATAAGCAAGATGGGACAGTGAATTTATCGGATATGTCAGATTCAGGTTTCCTTTGAAGAAGAGAGATCTAACCTGTGTCTCTCAACTCCCATAAATACAAGGAGTCATATATTTAAGCACTGAGCAGTTATTTTTCTCTCCTTGAGTATATAGCATGGCATGCTTTTGACATTTTGTCTAAATACTTAAATCAAAATTGTTGTCATAATGTATCTGGTACTCCCTGCAGCACAGAGGGAGGTGTATTCCTTTTTAGTTTAAGTGTATTTAGCCATATGATATAACAATAAAGTCTTCAAAATGCCTTGAGCTTGTAACTGAGTGAACATAAAGCAGGATGCTCAGTAAACAAACAGATCTACATACATGAGGAGCAGCTGAGGGAGCTGGGATTCTTTAGTCTGGAGAAGAGAAGGCTCAGGAGAGAACTTACCTCTCTTTAAATAGCCTGAAGGGAGGTTGTAGCTATGTAGGGATCTGCCTTTGCTCCCAGGCAACCTGCAGCAGGACAAGAGAAAATGGCCTCAAGCTGCACCACGGGAAGTTCAGGTTGGAGATCAGGAAAAATTTCTTCACTGAATGTGTGGTTACACATTGGAACAGGCTCCCAGAGAGGTGGTAGAGTCATTATGCCTGGAAGTGTTCCAAAAGAGACTCAATGTGGCACTTAGAACTGTGGTTTTTGACCAAATGAAAGGCTGCCTTGCTAATTGTCCCAAATATAATTTTGGACTTGATTATCTTGATGGTCTATCTATCTATCTATCTATCTATCTATCTATCTATCTATCTATCTATCTATCTATCTATCTATCTATCTATCTGTCTCTGTAAATAGATCAGCTAAAACCATGATAAGTGATTTTCTTTTTCTGAAGACTGTCTACATGAATGAGATTTTTGTTGTACTCCAGGGGAAAATGAAGTAGCTATGTTTCAATGCATTCTTACACCTATTTCAGTTCATTCTTTAAATTCATATTGTGATTTTCCCTTTGCCAACTCCTTTTTATTGTCTTTTACATTTATCCATGTTTTCTTTCTTGATATGACTATTGGTTTATATTCATTTATACTATCTCTGATATTCATTCCTTCATATCCTTTAGACTACAGCTATAAAGAAAAGTACCAATTGTTTTAATTTTTTTGCTTCCTCTCCTCTAGATTTTTAAAATTCAGCATTGGAGATATATAAAAAAAACCAATTCTAATCTGTGTTTAGACTACTGACAAGCAATGTTCTATTTCATAGGCTTCTAGTTACATTATGCTCAAAACAAAGACTGAAATATTCTTCAGTTCTCTAAAAATATAGCCAATTCATAAATAGAAATTGGATAATTACTTTCCTCTCATCTTCCAGCTATTATAGCCTTCCTTACTTTCTTTCATAGTCTCTCTGCTCCATGGATAGCTATTTTGAGCAAAAGCAGTCTCACAATCCCATGGAAACATTTTGGAATCTTGGAATGACCTCTCTTCCTACCTGCATCTCCAGTGCAGTGGCAAATCTCATTATTTTTAGCAAAAAATAATAACTTGTGCCAAACTTAATATGTCATAATTCATTCCCCTCCCTCCTCCCAATGCATTAAAAGAGCAAATTGAAGCTGCTCATAGACAAGTGATCTGGGTTTTGAGAACTCTGAACTCCTATGCTGGAAGTTAATCAATCTCATTAACTTCTTAGAAGGAGCCTCTGCAGAAATGGAACAGACTCTGCTATTCTGGTACCTGGTCACTGTGTCTTTGGTTGTCTGAAGCACAGAAATACAGGACTGATTTATGTCCAGGCATGGGCAGTTTATCTTTTTGCACTGAAAAATTAAATTTTCTGTAAAGTTTAATTCAGCCCCTTGAACTAGGCTCTGGCAAAAATGGAATTATTTTGCAACACTGCAATGTGTAATGCCAAAATAACCAACCTAGTTTATTGGTTTATCTATCTTCTTTTATTCTGGGTTCTTGGTAAATCATGAGCCTCTTTCAGAAACTGAACCTATGTGTATGCATGTATTGATTCCTGCATAGAATTCAGTTTTAATTCTCAATTACAGATTTCACTACTTGTTAAGACAATAATTATATAATAATAATAATAATATATATATTATATAATATATATATTGTATATAATAATAATAATTATTGAATTTTATCTATCTGATTATATTTCAAGGTAGAAGGCCTTTACATAGAAGGTAGATGATTACTGATAGAGAAAAGGAAGACTTTCCAAACAAAGAAAAACAATGCCCCAAGGTTTATCCTGTCAAAATCTGTTATGCAACAAAGATCTTCAGAAGTGTGTGATATTCCTGTTGACAGTACTGAGTGTTTATATGTGGGCTGATTACTCTCCAGTGTCCTCTGCAAACAGTAGTGACATCAGTGAAGGAATTGACTTTTCTCTGCATTTAAGTCTAAGTCAATGTTAAATTCCATCCTTTGAGTTCAATGAATCAAAACTCTGTGCTGATAATTATTGTATCTGCAATCTCAGAGACCTTACAGAGCAGCAGCATTCAGCTAAAGAGGAATGAGACTGAGAGAGCTGCCTTGTTAATTCACCCAAATATCATGCTGTTAACGAAGTGATTTTAGGGATTCTGTAAGCCTGTGAGATATCTGAGTGATATTGGATGCTCATAAGAAGAGAATCTTTATCAATGCCACTGAAGGCAAATAGTCCAGGCAAAAATACTGGCACACATTCCTGTCATGGAAATGAACATAACCTTGATTCTCACTTTCTCAGTGTCTTCATAAGGTTTTATATGACCTCTGTGTAAACATTTTTAATGCAGTGGAGAAGGTGTATGGCAGCAAAAACTTCCCACAGTACAAATTAAATGGTTGTGGACCCTCTAACAGTTCCTTATAGCCCAGCACCACATACAAATATACAAAATATCAATTGCTGTATAAGACTCTCCAGCATTGCTCTTTAGAAGATGATCTGCTGCAATAACTTGGTATCTGGGGGTGATAATTTGCTTTCAAGGATGGATAGTAGGTGAGATTGCAGATTTCAAAATGAAATACAAATGGACATGCTTTTAATGAACAGCAAAATGCTCCTTGCCAAGATGAAGTTTAAATATGAAACAAAGCTTGAAAAAGTTGGTGTTTTGTGCTTTTGTCTACACATTGTTTTTTAAAATGTCCAGCAGTACAAAATTGACCACACAACCCCTGGTGATAACCACTGAGTAATATTATTTCTGTTCTTTTTTGGCAGGCACACTGTACAAACACATTTTCTGACATTGAGAATATTAGCATCAGTTAAAGAGCAATTGGAAATGGTTATAAAGAGGATTAATTTTTAGCCTCTGGTTAAGGATAGATGTTCCAGTACCAAGTAGTTTCAGTTATTGAAATGTACAGTCTCCCCTCTTAAAAGTAAATCTTGCCTTTCTTAACTAGACACAATTGCATAAAACAAAACTTAGACAAGAAAGCAGTATTGGTGTAAACAAGAGAAACCATCAGACTGTTAGAATATTCCTAAGGCAGCAATATCTTCCTAATTTTGTTCCCATGAATATAAATTCCAAAAATCGTATTGCCTTTTCTTGGGGATTTATCCATCACTAAACAGCTTTGAAAATCCCATCTTTGGTGCCTTGAAATCTCTTTATATGAGTGAAGGGCAGAAGTAATTGCTCATAGTACAAAGATAAAATTAGGCTGTAAGAAAAAAATGTAATTGCAGAAATGGTCAAAACACTGTTTAGAAGAAAACGTGGAACTACTCTGTGATTTGAGGGTGCAAGTTTCCAGTTTCAGGGTGCATAAAAGGATTATGCTTAAAAATTAATAACAATTAAAAAAACCAAAACCAAACCAAACCAAAGCAAAACAAAAACCACAAACCAAACCCTCTAAACTAAAACCCACCAAAGTACATGCTGTAAGTAATTAAAATTTTTGGCTATAAATTGATTTTTAAAACAATGTCTGTTTGAACTTTGTATCTCTGCTTGTGACAAGCATTCATCTGAAATAATTAAACACTTTGAATTGCAATTAAAATCAATGCCTTTCATTGACACAAACCCATTACATAAATTTCTTTTTGTTTCTCTTAAAAACACAGTACTTTCTGAGAAGCCTTAAACCTGCATTTGCAGGCAGGCAACAAGTGGTATTTGAAATGTTTTGATAGCAATAGCTTTCATCCTACAGGAGAAGTTATTTGATCATAGTGGCAATTGTTGTGTTTTTTCGTTTTGGGTTTGTTTTTTTTTTATATATTCTACATTTATTCTTTTTACATTTCATTCAAATTCACAAGCTGCCCAGCTGACTGCACAGTGGAAATTGTGATTCAGTGTAAATAGGGGTATCTCACTTATTCCAAGAAAATAAGGATCTACTGTGTAGACATTTTTTCATTGAATGGGATCTAAATTGTCCAGGCAGATCAGCCACTTTTAGGTATTTCTTGAGCAGTAGACATTATTTGACTGATCAAAAAAAAAAGCCATTTTAAAATTTTGCAGTCATATGTGCATTCATGGATCAATAATTTTATATCAGCCCCACATATGATGAAAATTCAATGAAAAATGCAAGACTGTATAGCTTAAGGATAAATAGTGCCTGGTAAAGTGAGAATCATGTCTTGCCTCCACCCCACACCATGTGGCAACCTCTAGTTCACACGCTGAAGACTGATCTAGGTGGGCACAAATTGCTCAGTTGCACAGCAGAACACTCACATTGCTTAACTCTGGCATTTCAGTCAGGCAAACTGTCACCTCATCAAAGTCTCTTACAAAATGTCAGCACAACAGTCTGCTTGAATGTTAGTGTTCCAGTCATTTGGGGATCAAATGTGTCCTCCTTTGTGGCACTTTGTGTATTGTTCCTTCACACTTCATTTTCCTAGCCTGTTAGCACTTGTGAGGGACTCTTGACATTTTTCGTTTGCCATGTGGTCTGAAAAGTAATTTTTTCCCATTTCCTGGGGCATGCTGAGACTTTCCTGCAAATGTTTTCCTTTTAATCCTGGAAGAACGTTTGTTGAAAGAGAGGCTGAGTTCTGGAGGTCCCTTAGCCCTTGGCTTTGGAGGTCAGCACTGTATGTATCAAAGGAAGGAGGAATAAATCCCTGTGGACAAATAAAGACTCACTTTGTGCAGGAGTAGTTTCTTCCATCTAATGTGTACACTGAAGGGGGAAATCTATAACCCAGCTTTTTTCTTTTTTATTTTCTGAAAGTTATCTTTTGTCATCTGTGTAACCAGACAATGGTTACTTTTCTAATGTATCCAGGCTTTGAGTAATTTTAATCCCTTGGTCTCCTTTCATGTTTGATATCTTATTCTGTTTTTTCAGTGATCTTATTATAGAGCTTAATAATTTGTGCACCTGGGTATTTTAAATGTTTTACTTCACTGCTTCTCACAGAAGAATATCTAGGATAGTATTACATCAGTATTTGCAATAGGTTCAGGTTGTTTTATTTATTGGAATTCAATAAAAAATGGAAGTCTGAAAATTCAAACATTTATATAATGAAACAGTGGCATTTGATTGTCTCCTAAAAAGTGTGTGCAATTTCTTTCCTCCTCTTTCTGCCAGTATTCTCTAGGTCTGTTTAGGGAGAAATTTGTTAAGGTTCCTTTGGTAAGTTGGGTATGTTTTAGCTTTTCTTTCTAAGCAGAGGCTATTGCACTCATTGAGAATTAAAAACTTAAGAAGACTTTTAACCAGTTACACAAAGAAGAGACCTTAGCTGAACAAAATGAACAAGTAAACAATCTGAAACAAAAACAGAATATTTTTTTTCTTATATTTAGATAACATCTGATAATTTTTGAGATAAAGCTGGAAAAAAAGGAGCCAAGACCCAGACTGAGTGATTGTTGCCTGAGAAAAAAGTGTCCTGAAAAGTGGCACCTAAGAGGTGGGAAGAATATCTACTAGTCATTGCAGACAGTTCAGAAACATTTCTGCAGTAAGAAAGTAAAACCTCTTTTCAGAAAAGTATAAATAGATTTTGCTGCATCAGAAACTTTGCAGTAGAAGAAGCAAGGCAGAAACTGAAGCTAATATCACTAAATAAAAGGAAGAGAGAGGCAAATACAGCAGCTCAGGACCATAGCAAAAAGGCAGAAAACAGAAGAACAAAAAGCAAACCTCCTCCCTTTGCCTTCAAGGAAAGAAACTGAAAATTGAGTTAAAATGACTGAATCACAAACCTAGCAAATAATGTAAAACAAAAAAAAAGCAAGATAGGAAGTAAGAGATCTGCCAAAAAGAGGGCAATATGGCAGAGACATTATAAGCTAACAGTCACAACTTTGGACAATGATAGCTAAATCAATTTTATATTTGAACATCTCTCTGTATGTAATGTTTCACTGTTGTTCTTCAGGATGCTAAGAAATTATGCACCATGAGAGACTCCTCTTGTTCTGCTCTTAGCAGCTTTTTCCTTACTCAGAACGCTTCTGGGAATTGACAGCCATTTCCAAGAGCAAATCAGCCTTTCTGCTTCAGTTTACAGCAGGGGTAATGCACTTGTGTTCTGGGCTATTACACAAGCTCATGAACTTGTGGTGGGTTGCTGCTGTTTTGTGCATGAATGTTTCACGTTAGCTTCCTAGGTAATACCTTAACTTTACAGATTTTCAAAATAGGAAATCAATGATTTTTAATGGGAAGTCTTTTCTGCCAATCTAATCAACTAAATTAAGGCACCCATTTAATTTAAAATTGGTTTTAAAGAGTATTTCTCTTTTTTTGCCACCATGCCTATTTAAGTTTGCCATGGGCTAGAATTGCAAAGTTTGTGTTCTCAGCAAAATCTATCCAAAACTGTTGGAGTACTTTTAGAGTCTTTAATGTTTTCCTACATAAATATCAGATTTAGTGGGATGAAGGAGCAGGGACTGGAAAGAAAGAGGAAGATCTGCATTCATACCCACAGGCTTATACATGTCTACTCATATATCCCTCACAGAAATGTACTTGTCCTCTGCCTCACATTATCTATGTCATATCACAGTTTGTATCAACCCAGAGATATTGCATAATTCTCCATTGCTGCCCCACTGCTGCCTTGTGGAAAGCAAAAAGCCTTTTCCAAGAGGCAGCATGGCTGAGAGGGAGCTTGTAAAGACTGAGGACCTCTCAAAACCTGTGTGCAGCTCAGAGCTCTATTTGGTTAATGTAGGGTATAGGAAATAATGTAAATTCAAGCCAGCTAGAAAGTTACTTTTTTTTTTATTATTTATTTGATATATTTAATGTACTTTTTTGGCACAGAAGGGTTCATGAAGAATATCTGGGATTAACTGTTTATGTGTACCTCTTTTAAATTGTGGGAAGTTATGCTTAAAATGCTAAATTGCCTTCCTGCTCATATGCAGTCTTTGCTTATCTTGGTTATGCTGTGGCTACACTGTTTAATTTGCAATTGTTTTTGTTTTCTTGACTAAATTGTTGCTACACCTTTAACAGATTTTGGCTTGTTACATAAATTGCAGCATTTTCCTCTTTTCATAGCAGGAATTCTGAATTTTCAGCTGAGTAAGTGTGTGCATGAGCAAAGGTGTGGACTCAGAAAATGTAGTGTTAAACTGTTCTGTTGCTAATGAGGTACTGGGCTAAGAAGGGCTGCATGTGGCTGACTAACACGTCACCTGAGAGCAGTGTACAACAGCTTGTTAAACTTGCAGTCACAGATACAGACTCACAATGCTTCTCCCTCCTCCTCTCCCTCATGCATTCCAGCCTCCTGATCATCTAGCTAAACTCTCCATTTTGGAACTGAAGAGGTCTTCAGACCTGGCACAGGACCTTGGCAACTCATGGAGCTCCCACCCATTGGCATGTAGCTCATCCACAGCTCCTGACTGTCAGGGAAGGCAGGTTTCTGAGAAGAAACTCTGGCCTGAAGGTTCAAATGGGATGAGGTATAGCTTTGGAGGTAGGATATGTTTAGCATACTGTATGTTATCCTGCAGATTGAGACCCAGAAAAATGATGTGAACTTTCCTCTGAGTCCCAGAGAGCCCCAGCTCCTGTGTGAAAGCCTCTGTCAGTGATTGCTCTGTGGGGCATAATTTCTATGAGAATTGAACAGGCAGTGGAAGCAGGAGAGTTGATGCAGCCCCAAGGAAAGGGAAGCAGGCAGCATCCTCTGAGGGGTTCACTGGGCCCTAACAGCAGCCAGCAGCAGAGCTGCTGATGCTGTCTTTGAGCCACTTCTTGGAGCTGATGTTGGATGGAGGTGAACAAAGCTGTCTTGGTGTTAACTGGAGCTTCCATGGAGGGTGAGAAAAACAAGTAAGGAGGCTAATGAGGTAATTTTTTCCCCAACTGTACTCACCTGTGGGTAGATTTATCACCTTTTTATTTTTTCCTCCCCCCACAGTTTATTTTATCCTATTTGAAGAAACTTGACTTGTCTCTGTTCTACACTCATCCTCATTTTTGCTGCTGAGATGGCTCTTACCCAAATCTCAACAATTATAATTATATTTAAAGAAAATTAAGACACTTTACAATAGTCTGCCAAACACAACTACTGCAAACAAAGAGAAACAGAAAACCAAACAGAGACTTAAAAAAAAAAATATTAATTTATAAAAGGTTAAAAAGCACAACTGATATATATAACAGGCTGACTATTACAAGTGCCAGTGGAATGGGGCTCACCTAAAAGCAGTCAGACACTGTCACTTACAGTGGCAAAGAAATAGGAACGGGTTGAGAAAAGAACAAAGATGGAGCTGTGGTTACTTGGCCTTTCCTACTCATTTTAATTTGAACTCTGGCAAGTAGGTGCAGTCCAGCTGGTGATGCTTCTTAGGTGGAGTCAATGGAGCATCTCTTTGATACAGTCACAAGGGTAATGTTGGAACATGTTGCTGTCTTTGACAGATAGGTCATATTAGTTGAGCAGACTTTAAACTCTCAGAGAGCGAGAACTAAACACTGTAAAACATGTCTATTCTCTTAATATTGATGTGCAAAACAGATTGTACAAATCATATTGTAGATAGTGCTGTTTCATAGTGTTAATTGTAGGAGCCCCTTAAGGTAAAGGTAACTATTTGCCTTGCAGATTTTAAATTAGGTGAATATGATCCTATACCTATCATCTTCAAGGAAAAGAAATTATGGCCATTGGAGGATGTCACCTGGTTAGCCAGGGTAAAGGCTTTTGGAGATCAGCTTGATTTTCCATCATTTTATATCAGAATACTCAGGAAGAAAATATGAAGAAGGCAGAAGGAAGATGACATATCCTTGGAAGAGTAATTGAGGACCTTGGGATTGTCTTATTTGGAGTAAAAGAGATTGAGAAGGGACATCAGTCCTCCCTACAACTTTGTGAGGAGATATGAAGGGAAGGGACGTGTTGACCTCTCTGGGATCTCTAGTAATGTTCCATTCTCATTCCCTGGAACTTTTGCTCTGTGGACAAGAGTGAGATAACAAGGAAAAAGACAGAGCTGACCTTGTCAAAGCTGTGATTTTCATGAAGTGCATGCTCTCCCAGCCAGGAGAGTAGAGTTTGGTGCCAAGGGAAGCATTTATGCCAAAGAATGCTCAGCTGACTCTCTCCTTTGCCTTTGTCTGCAACTCTCACAGGTTGGCTATGCTCCATATCCCTTGCCTGGTTTCCCAGCAGCAGGAGTTCTGCTTGTGCAGGAGAGGTGTTGTGTTGGGTGAAAAGCTGACCTGAATAAGGCATTCACTTTAGGACACACCTGATTCATAGTTTCCATGGGAGAGACAGCTCTGCTGAAATGCTGTCATGAAAACACATGAGAAAAAGAAGTGGTGTGCTTGAGTTCACTTCTGCACAACCCAGAGAATATAAACACAGCCATAAGCAGGAGAAGGCTGTTTGTGGATCTTTGTGATCTTAAAGCTGCTTAACATACTTTGAATACTCATAACAAGAGGAATAATGTCCAAGACTGATTCAAAGACTGACTGCAGTTTCGGTTTTTTTGAAGTATCCTGCTCTGTTGTATCAGTCCATTTAGAATAGTTCGTAGTTATGCTTTAGCAACAAATAAAACTAGTCATTGACTGAATAATAATGTTCTAAAAGTTGACTGGAGAAACTTCATGAATGAACATAGAAAGAAACAGATTATAAAATTTATTTCATTTGAACATTTTTACATCTCTGAGAATGGCTTCTGTGGTAAAATGAGTCAATTTTCTTTATATAAGAATTTTAAATATAGCTCAAATAAAAATTCAATATTTTGATGAGTGTTTTGAAAAAAAAAAAAAAAAGAAAAGAAAAGAAACAGAAAGCGGCCCAGAAGCCCAAAAGCTCTTCCTCTGAGCTAAGAATTGAGCAGCTGCCTATGAAAGAGGCAGCTGAACTGAGAATAGGAGATAACCTACAACTCAATGGCAATCTTGCCCAATCTCACACTGTGAATATCTAAGATTGCTGGGCTGCATCCTCCAGAGCAGACACTGCTCTTCTCCTGTCAAAACACTGTGAGCCATTCTGAACTGTCTTGTAGAAAAAGTTGGTTGTACAAATCTAATCTCTTTGATTGAGGAATCTGGCACTTCTCACAAACATAAAGTGGTCTCCTTGCCCATTCATCTAATCTTCATTTTGCTCTACTTTGCCTCAATTCATTGCAGGGGTTGGGTTGAGGTCAGTGTAAAACATATTCGAAGATTCCTACAAGTTTGTTGCAGTGCCTGGAGGAAATGTTTTGTGAAAATGCTAGGGAGATCTAATACTGCCCATCATAGCCTACTGCAGGTCTACTTCTAGCCTAGTTTATACCCATGACAAAGATGAAAACATCTGAGAAATTATATTTACATTGGATTGAATTAGGTGCATTGTTCCATTTCAGTCTCGTGGTTGAACTTGAGAGGTACATTACAACAGTAACTAACCCTTGGCAGCTGTGAGAAAAATAGTTTTTGTGCTGCTGAAGGACTTTTCCTTCTTTTCCTGTATTTTCTTGGTACAGCAGGGAATATGGGAGGCTTTGCATTCCTCTAAAATCCAGAGTGCTTCATACAAGGAGCATGTATACCAGTCACAAATATGTAAGATATTAAAATTTCTATTCTTTTACTACTTGTGACATAAAAGAACCATGTTAAATGCAGTGATATTTAAACTTTTCTTCAATTGCTTTTAAGATTGCCTAAGCAGTAAAAGTGGAGTTGTAAACACATTTATTCATACATTAACAGTTATACTCTTGAGAATATTTCAAGCAAAACTGCATTCAAATAGGCTGTTTATTTGTTTTAAGGACTTTTTAAAAAATCAACAATTAAATAGTCCATCTGTTTCCCAAACACTTCTAGTTAAACATTTGACTATACAGTTTTGAAATGGCAATTTGGCTAAATTAAACATTCCGTGTTGCTTGTGTATAAATCTTTGACTGCTACAGGGAAGCAACAGAGTAGACAAAAGCTTGGGCTTGCCAAATTAAAATATGGTGTATATCAGCATAATTACACCCACTTATAGTACATTAGGTTACTCTTTTTCTTTTTCTTCTTAGAAAACTACAAGTTAAAAAGATTCCCTCCTGAAAATTGTGTTAATCTTACAATTAGAGAACACAACAAATGGCTCTAAAATCACTGGGAAAGTACTTTCAGCATGTGTTTGTGGAAATAGCTTTTCAAAGTGTGCTTATATCCCCCAGATTTCGTTTTCCTGCATTTAATGTTGGGATAGAACCTGCTGCTATTTCTGCTAAAGTGAGCCTCCACTCTAAAACTTGCTAATGTTAAAAATGCATACAGCCAAAAATGGGTGATCAAGGGTAATTTATATTTTTTATTAAATTAATGTACATTATTCTTAAAGTGCTTTATTATTAATAATAATTCATATTTGCTATTAATTACAAATTTTTAAGTGCTTTCATTTTAACCTGTCATCAATTTCCCATAATAAAATGATGTGTTCCCACTTCAAATATTCTGAATTTTACTTTCCTCTTACATTGTGTCAAGATTTTCCTTTGGACAACCTGGTTTTTGATGAGCATGTCTTCCATTTAATAACTGCCCCTTCAGTCTTAATTTTACTTCCTCAAACTACTACTTTTAAATTTGTTTTATTTTTTTTCCAGAGCAGAAATACCTTGAGGATACAGAATAAAATTTTACGTTGTTGTTTTTTTTGCCCTTACTACTATTGTTAATTTGTGCAATCAAGTATTTGAGATGAATTCAATATGCTCATATTTTTTCTTTGCATGCAAGTTAATTAATTAATAAATGAAATTTTCCTTCAGAATTTTTTTTTTCTTTTACATAGGCTGGCAACACTTCAAGATATAATTCCTTGAAATGATTGTATTTTGATTCATCATCTTCAAAAATCAATCTGTATATGCAAAACGGACATGGAGGCTGAACAACTTTGTAATCACAGATGGCAGGACAGATGCTTCACATGAATTACAGCTATAAAGAAACATCAGCACACAGAAGAATGAGTGTTCCGTCTTCAATGTGTCCTGAAGATGCCAAATAGAATTGCATGAAATTAGGGAAATTTTGCTTTACTAGTATTTTAGAGATATTCCATGATTGTGACTAGGAATACTGTTTGACCCAATCTGTCTTTGAATTCCAGTAGAGAAATTAAAAAATACAGGAGCCTGCTCAAAAAAACTCCAAACCAACCAGGAATATTTACATAGGAAAGAAGCTAGATGGTCAAATTACATAATAACAAAATGTAATAAAGAGCAAAGCTCTAAACAGCAATGGCATCAATGTCTGTCTCATACCTCCCTTCTACCTCTGTGAAATTGTTCAAATCTTAGCATGAATACTTATTGCCAAACTTTCCTCATTTAATTAAATGTATTTTTGTATTTTTATCTTTCCTGTTTCAAACATGCTCTTTTACTCTGGCATGTTGTCTGTGATTTTCATTCAATGCATTTATTCTTTTTCCCTGATTAAGACCTCAGTGTTTGTTTAACTCTTTCTAGCCTGGAATTCTCTTAGAAAACAAAGAGATGAATCATTTTTTCTTCCTTTCTTCCTTTCTTCCTTTCTGCCTTCCTTCCTGGAAAAAGATACACTGTGAGAAAAAGATAAAAAAGAAGGAATAACCAGTTATTTCTGAACAGGAGAATGGAAAGATTGAAAACTGAGAGGCTCTGACAGAAGAAAAATTTTAAGCCACGCACAGTGAGGTAATTTGAAGTGTAAATAGGATTATTTAGGTTTAGCTGAAAGTCTAGGAAGGAAAACATGCATTTTTGCAAGGATATAAAGAAAGAAAAGGTGATTTAATGGCAGGTTGCAGGCTAGGAAAGAAGGACAGAAATGAGGCCAAGGGAAATCAGAAGACGTTGCAAATTAATTTAAGTCTATGGGAGGAACATAAAATCTGTAGGAGGAAATATGTCTCATATACTGTGATGACTTCACCTGTTGTCACAGCACTGGAATTAAATATGAGTCATCAGGGATGAATACTACCTTACTTGAAGGGGATAAAATGTTAATACTGATGTCAAATGTACAAACAAAATGATCCCTGTGGATCCCTTCCAACTCAGAATATTCTGTGTTTCTTAAGATATTAAATTGAAGGATATGTTGCCATTGTGTTCTTTGGAACAAAGGAAAACAAGAGGTAAATATGATTTGGGGGACTTTCTTTTCTCATTTTTGTCTGTGTGGATTATGACTGTTTTAGAATACTGCCCTACTCTTTTCACTCTTTATTTTTTTTTGCTTCTTTTGTAGCAATTGCAAAATTAATTGGACTGCTTGCTAAAGTGAAAAAGACAGCTAGCTTTGAACTTTTACTTTATTACAATTAAGGTAACAAAGTTTAGCCCAAACAAAAATCTAAGCCCAAACTCACAGCAAAGTACCTGACGAGGAAAACTTCAGAGGTAAAAATGAGATATGTTCTGATTTTTGCATAACCTACCATTATTGACCCATGATATTTTATTGTTAAATATGTTTCTATTACTACTGTCTAAGTGCTTTATGAAACAGATAAAAAGTAAAAGGTTTCTTCCCCGAGAACCTGTGGCTCTCATTCTGATGTGAATCAGCAAGGGAGTAAGGGAGAAGAAAGGGGATGTGAGAAGAGCAAACCAACAGAGGAGGCAGGTTTGGCTGCAGTGCACCTCTAAGGTCAGATAGCTTAAGTTACATGCAAGAAGAAAGAGTTCACCTGTGTCCTAGACTCAAAACAGAACCAGTCAGGGTTAAACTCTCTGCTCTATCTTCTTCCTCTCTATAATGTTTTAAAAATGTGCTACAGTGTATAAGTGCTAACTTGGCTTAGATGTTAAAACCAATGTGCTAATATTTTACTGGCCTATTCAATAATGAATTGGGAAAAATTACTTATCTCAGTTACTTAATTAGTGATTTCTTGACATGGTAGCCCACCCAGCAATTTATCTTGCTTTTTTTGCCATGGATACTCTAGACCCCTGGCTTTTTACACCATGCTTGGAAGTTATTAATGCTATTTCCAATCAATGCAGGACACAAGTTTCCAGATACTAACATTCTGCCTAGACCATAATGCCAACAGACCTCTTTTATAATGACAGGTTCCCTTTCCCAGAGTGTCAAAGAGATGTTCTCAATGCAGGACAGATTATAGGCTGTGCTGAATTATAAATGTAGTCCCCAGCATTAAGAGAGTTGCCACTATACCAGCTCTGATTTTGAGATAAGAAGGAGGAGAACAATCTTAAAAACTGAATGTAATTTTGGGTTTCAAGGTAAGGATTTCCTTGGGCATTTAACAGTCATAAAGATATTAATTCTTGGTCAGTACAGGGAACACAATCTTTCCATATGAACAGGTAAAAAGAATTAAGTACTTCTTATGTTTCCTTGTTTCAATTAAGAAATCCTAATGAAATGGTACTTGAAAAGTGCAGGAAAAAAGATACTAAATTAGTGTTTTTGAAAGATACTTAAAAAAAAAAAAAATTCTGCCAAAGTGAGATTGCCAATGCTGCATCCAGAGAAGCTTTATATTAATTATCTGTGTTCATAAAGTAAGAATGATTACATCAATAAAGGGTGATTCATAGTTAAGTGGTGCCTTTCAAGCATACGACATCTATTGAGAACAAACACTGCACTCCAGATGGAAGCCAACTAATGTACTAACAACATAATTACAATGATTGCAGCTGTGACAAAGAGTATGAGTGGCTTTCAACCACAGCATACAACAGCTTACAAGAAATGCATTTTTGTTAGTTAAGTATGTTGCACTTTTGGTTATGAGAACAGCTCGAATGGAACTGGGCTTCTTGGCTTATATTAGACACTACAGAAATTGATAAGAAGAGAAGCAATTGTTAAGACTGCAAGAAAAGAAATAATCTAAAACCAAGATAACATTCTTGAGAATGGAACACTGCCTAAAAGGTCTGTGAAGGGATTTCAAAGCAGATGAAAATGTGGTGCTGTGTAGATTTGTAGAAAAGTTGCTGGTGAGTAAATATAAGAGGAAGGTTTATCCTAAAGCCCAGCACCCAGAAGTGCAACCACACAGGTCTTTGCAACTTGACATGACCCATCCATAAATTCCACCTCTTTCAAATACACCATAGACACAAGTCTGCACTGTCTCTGAAATCTCTGCTTCTGAGGAGACAGTTCACCCATAATCTGATATCTTCATACCACTACATGTACTGCAACTTCGCCAAGCAGGCAGAATGATAAAAGTATAGCATTAGTTAAGTAGAACTTTGGGTCAGATACTTTATTAAAGACCTGGGAAAAGTTTGTCTAAAACAAATCCTTCTATTTTAGTAAAATTATGTTAAATGTTATTAAAAACCAGGGACCTTAGGTTCAAAGAATAATCCATCTTCTCTCTTTCCTACCAGCAGCTAACCACCACCCAGTGCTCCACCCAATTAAAGAGAGATGGGAATATCCTCTTCCTATAGGCACTACCTTCCTATTGATCCCCTCTACATTGTTTTTTATGCCTTCTAAGTTCAAGATAAATACTTCTTCCTTTCTTCCTCTATCCTTAATTCTGAGCTCAGTGAAACAGAGCACTGATAGCTTATCTAGTAGTAGAGGCAAAAATTAACATTTAAAGCACTTTCTGCCTTATTACATTTGGGAGCCTTTTTCAATCTGCAAATTACATATCGTAACAAGTATTAGCTACACATATGTTCTATTAAATTAATAATCTTCATTGTGGCCTTAGCTTTTGGCAGGGACTACTCATCATAACCCATTATTACTTCCTGACACAGGCTTGAGAAATGTTCTGTCAAAACCACCTTCTCTCTCTCTTATCCCATTCTGTTACTTTCAGAGGTAACTATCAGTGAAATAAGTAGCTGGAAGAATCTAAACAGAATTTTAGGTACTGTTTGGAAAAGAACAGAGTAAATTGGAAACCACAAAGGCTGTATACATCCAGGATGTCCCTGCTGCTTAAGCATTATTTTCAGTTCTGTTCATCATATCTCAAAAGATAGAGGATAAGTAGACAAAGTACAAAGAGAGGCCACAAAAGTCACAAGAAACACAGAAAACTTCTGTACAAACACTGATTAGTTAAAGAGCTTTGAGAGTGGGCGAAATTCATCCAAATATCAATTGAATGTAAATGTATATAGAAGATGAAGATATAATTTATTCAGTAATTGCCACAGTGAAAGAAAAAGAGGACACTGACCTGAAATTATTGGGTGAAATGTATCAAACAAACTGACAATATATCTTGTGAAAGATTAAACTTAATTTAGTTTTCTAAAATGTTGTTCTGTCCCAGGTATAAGTATATATAAAATTTAAGGAAAATTTGGGAGAACAGACTTGCCCAGGTTTTTTGGGTACCATGGTCCCAATGGTGTCCAGCACAATAATTCTCTAGATAATTGCTCTCCAGTAAATAGCAGGATTTTCTTTGGAAAAGAGGGAGTGGAATAGCTTTTTTTGTATGTTAGTCTAACAGCCTCCAGTTCAGGAGGCTTTCAGTGGAATTTTTAGGTGAGTGGTCTGGACTAACCTTGACCTGAAAAAGTTCTGCCTTGAGTACTCAAGTTCACTTAATCCAAACAAGTTGATTTAAGTTTGTAGGTGAGTCCATGTTAACCACTTTTTTTCTTTTCTTGGTAGTAAGAATGTATGTTATATAACCTTGAATAAAAAGTTAAAGAATGTTCACTGAGTGATTTCACCAGTTTATAAAATCTTTAAAACTCATTTTTTGAAATAGACAAGATCTGTGAAAATGTGACCTCATAGATGTAATTACTGTATCTTTTACAAGATCACCTTTTTGTCAAGTGCACTAACGGGTTAGAAAGGACATTATTAGATAAAACAGATTATATTGGAACATTGTAAGAATAAAAATCTTCCTCTTCCAATATAATGCCAACTGATGGGTAAGCTGGTGGTTTAAAGCAGAGTGAAGCATAGCAAAAAGCTTTTCAAGAAAGTTTTTGTGTTCCTTAGGAACTTCATTTTTGCTATAATTTAAATCTATGATCCAGAACTAAAATAAATTTTTACACTTCATTAGTAAACCAAGTATGACTGTGCCACTAATGCTTTGAGAAAATACTGGTGATGAATGATTTTCTATGCTGTACTTTAATGGTACCTGGCTGCTTAAAATTTTAGTTGGAGATATACATGGCTGAATAGAATTTGATAGATAGTTTACTTAGCTCTTACCTCCACCAAGTTGATACTTTACTGCTTATGGAGTTTTCATGCTTTTACCTGAATTTATCAGCAAAACTTGGGGCAAAAGCTTGTAAATGTGATTTGTCCATAATCTCTGCATGAATTAGATCAGGTGACTGTGTACCAGAAGAGAATTTAAACATCAGTACCAATGGCAGTCATAATCTGACAAAGTGCAGAGATTTAACAGAAAACTACACATGAAAATTCTGCCAGCCATTGGGTATGCATCTGCTGCTAATTTGGTGCTTTGGCTCTCAGAGAAGTCAAACCTGACCTCAAAGCTCCGATCATCTACAGGATGAAATTCTCATCTTGTTAAATTTAGTGGCAAAATTGTTCTTGTCAGCTTTTCAGAAGACTTTCCCATAGAAAGGTGAATCGTTCTGAGGTTACTGTACTCTTGCATCTGCATAATTTTGTTACATATAGAGTTCATATATTTAAAATTTATTTTGGCCATATTTTGTATATTTCTTTCTAGTTATTTTGACTTGTGCTTTTTCTTTTTTTTTTTTTGAAACATTCACCTGCTGGGAAATAAATCACAATCCCATTTGATACTGGTCAGTACAGGGATTGTTTCCATTTTTTTCTTGATGAATCTTGGTGCTTCTGCTTGTCACATTTGTCTTTAGCTAAAACTAACTTTTGTAGTAACAATATGTTTAGAGAATTTATATTTCTTGGTGATTTTGCTGCTTAATTTTAATAGTCTGACTTGTAGTTCATAAACTGATAGCATTTAAGTGCTACTGTACAAAAACACAGTTACTTTAGTAGAGTATGTGTTTTATGTCTTTTGTTAATATCTATTAGGGGCTTTTTTCAGTATTTATTCCCTCCTCACTGCACATGTTCTCATTCTTGTCCTTATGGAGTGAAACTTGGTACAGTGCATCCCAAATAAAACATATCTCAGATGTTTTATCTGAATTTTTGTTTGAAATAGCATATTTTTAATAAACAGTGGAATTTATGCTGGATACTCCTTATGCAAGTAGTTGTATTTGGACCTATCACTTATATCAAAATTTGATCTACCAAATGTCAATGACTATAGCCCATAACAGCCTGTTTTAAGGGAGGTATCAATTTTTCAATATTACTGCTGTGCAACAACAACAAAGACACAGCTTGTTTCCTACATACCTCTGGAGGTTCAAAATTTTCCTTCAGATAAGCTTGCTGACTCTTGGATCTCTAGATGAATCTTATCCAATTAATTATGGATTTAATTTTTTAAAAAATAAGACGGGAAAAATTAAAAAAATGAAGTTCAATGTTTAAAATTAGACAAAAAGTAGGGAACAGTGTGTGGTTTCACATTTAGAAACTGCAGGAGAAATTTCATGTAAAGCAAGTTGATGGGAGATGAAAAATGAGGACTAATTTCCTCTTATTTAAGAGTGGCTTTGTGATTTTGGAAGTATGCTCATTTTTTGTCATTAGAACTGAAAGGATGCTCCAGCTGTGCTCAGAGCCCTTGCCCAATAACAAGTGTTCTGATAATATGTTTTTAGCTGCACCTTTATTATAAAAAATAACTGCAATGTCTCTGATAAAATTAACTTCATTGGAACAGCTGGCAAATTCTAGTTTTTAGAAAGAGGACCCCTGTTGAGCACTCCAGTTGCAAAGAGGATATAAATTACAATAAAAAATTATGTCACATAAGGGACAAGACATATATCATCAGTGGTGGTATACCAAAGGGCTATATCACCCTTTTCTCCATTCTTAATCAATGCTAATTACTATATATTTGCATCTGTTTTCATTTAGGAAAGATCTTAAAGATACGCTTGAGGTTAAACTGAAGTTAACATGCTTGCTTACTGAAACCTCCTTGATTACATAAATAATCTTTCTAGTAGAAGATGGAAAGCATAGATCAGTATTTTACTTTATTAACAGATATATTTGAAACACAAATTCTGATGAGAAACGTAATTTTTAGAATATATCCGTCTCCTGCCAATATTCCTTTGTTGGACAGTTGTTGACACTTCAGCTGAAGGTAAAAATTACTCTGAAAATACACTTGGGAAGTAGCACAAGACTTTGACCATTTCAGGACATGAGCCAAGAGACCTGGGGCTGTTCTGAACATGCTGTTAATGTGCAGCTGCCAATACTATCAGCTTTCTGAGGTGATGCAGTGATTTTGGCTCTTCCTGTGGGCCAGGAAAGAAACAGAAACATCTATGTGTACATGCACCCCATGGGGAGCACTCTGACTAGCTAAATGAGTCCCAGACACAGAGATGGAAAAAATACTGAAGGGTACAAGCACACAGAGCCTACTCACTGTCTCTCTCCCTCCCTCTCGCCCTCTCTCTCTCTCAGTATAGCTGTTACAATGTTAAATTGCCTCACATCTCTCAAATTGTTTTGTTGCTGCAAGATTGAAATAGTCTGACTTTTAGGCTGTATTCTTCAGAGTTGTCTACAGCTTTGTTAGCAAGGTAGAAAAATCTCCTGTATCTGCAGGCCTTTCAGTATGCAAGTACATTCACAGTCTCTTGTTAAAACCATTGAATTTTTTAATCCTCACATTTAGAAGGTTAGTTTGCTGCTTGGGTTATTTTTATGTCTTTCTTTTGAACTCTTGTTTGTATTTTTATGTCCTTCTTAATTCATTGTGAGACCAGCTGCTTGCTTCCTCATGTACTGCATCAGTTTTGTTACACATTTTACTTTTCTGCAGTCTTCTTGGGAATATGCTCGTTTTTCAGGATCACCTTATTCTGGACAAAAATCCTGGGCAGGGTGCTGTTAAGAGGAGTATTTTCTCCCCCCACCATTTAATATATGAGAGAGTGCTGGTTTTGTATGGCCTGACTTTTGTTAGCAGGAGGACCACAGAGCTGGCTTCTCTGAGAAGCTGCTGGAAGCTTCCACCATGTCCAATAGAGCCAATTCCTGATGGCTCTGAGGATGGACATGCTGCTGGCCAGGGCTGGGCCAATTAGAGAACGTGGTAATGCTTCTGTGATAACACGTTTAAGAAGAAATCACAACAGAAGGAGTGGCACAGTGTTAATTCCAGCCAGAGAAGAGAAGGAGGTGAGAACATGTGAAGGAAACCACATGGAGACTCCAAGGTCAGTGGAGATAGAGGGGCAGGAGCTGCTCCAGGCACTGGAGCTGAGATTCCTTTGCAGGCTGTGGTGAGACCACAGTGGGGCTGCTGTGCCCCTGCAGCCAAGGGGATTCACAGGGGATGCAGAGATTCACCCACAGCCCATGGGATCCATGGGGGATGCAGAGATCCACCACAGCTCATGGGGATCCACAGGGGATGCAGAGATTCACCCACAGCCCATGGAATCCATGGGGGATGCAGAGATCCGCCACAGCTCATGGGGAAGATGTCCATGCTGGAGAGGGTAGATGCCTGGAGGAGGCTGTGATCCAGTGGGAGACTCAGTGGAGAAAGATACCCTGCTTCCATCCTGGAACAACCTGTCCTTGGAGGCCTGCACCCTAGCAAGAGTGGCCCACAGCAGCTTTGGAAGGACTGCTGCTTGTGAGATTGGAGGCCCATTGGAGAAATTCACAGAGAACTGTCTCCTGTGGGTGGGACCCTCGTGGTGTACAAGGAGAAGAGCTCCTCTCCTTCAGCAGTGGAAGAAAACCTTGGATGTCAAACTGATCAACAGCCCCAGTCCTTGCCTCCCTGAGCTGCTGATGCAAAGGAGGCAGGAGCTGGGGGAGGGGGAAGGTCTTTTTAAGGACTAATTTTGCTTCTCATTATCCTCCTCTGATTTTTGTTAGTAATAAATTCACTTAATATCTTTTAGTCAAACCTGTTTTGACCTTGGAGTGTTTTCTCCTGATCTTTATCTCAACTCATGAACTCTTCATTATATTTTCTCCCCTCTGTCTAGTTACAGAGGAGAGTGAGAGAAAGGTTTTTGTGGGTGCCTGGCATTTGGCCAATGTCAATCCACATCAGAGTGTTTCCAGAAAGAGGTTGAGCAAGTGCTTATGCTTTTCTTGGGAAAAAGATTTAAGGTATAGCAGAGGAAAAATTCTCTGACAAGTGAAACAGGTTTCAGCTCAGTCAGTGCTAGTAAGAGGAAGGAAGGAGCATTGAGGGGCAGTCAGGTCTGTGGGTGCAAGGGGTGGGAAGTGAGGACTGCTCTACCAGATAAACACAAAAATCTATGAAAAAAACTTAGAAATCTGTGATTTCAATATCCAGATGAACTGGATATTTATGTCCTTTTTATTTTTTTTTTCAATCTGAAAGGTCTTCCTAGTTGCATTTTGATTACACTCTGTCACATTGGTGATGTGATGTCATACATCAGTAGCCTCTGACTTACAAACTTCTAGCCTTGATGCCAATTTTATGAAAACTTTAAGTGGGTTATAAGCATTTAATTAGGAAATACAGTATTCTGAAGTGGTTTGTCTTCCTGAATATTTAATGCTCCAACGAATTTTGTGTCATTTGCAAAGTTTATCAACAATGATTTTATGCCATCCTTTAGCTTCCATATCTGCTGTATTTTATAGTATAATGCAATTGTGAGGCAATATTCTATTGTGAACTATATGAAGACATTTGTTTGGATTACCTAAAATAAAATGCCCAAATTGTCATGGGAGCTTTCAAAAATAATATTAAAGAAATTATATATAATGCAATAAAACTATGAAAACTGGAATATGCTCTAAACCATGGACAATCGTTCAGCATTGCTCTAAAAGACAAGATATTACAAAATTCTCTTTGACTTCTCAAGAAACAAGAGTATATAGCTGTGAGTGTTAGTCTGCCCTTCAGATAACCCAAAATGGGGCTCATTTAGGTCAGCTGGGAGCAAATCCAAGACTGCTTTGCCACAAGGACTCAATAAAGCAGGTGGTGTTTAATGGGAATTCTTCTCTCAGTATGTGGCACAAAGCAGCTCAGTCTGAGTAGCCTGACAAAAGCTCAAGGCCTGTGAGCACCTGGTTCTGCACCACACTCTCTGATGATTATTCTTAAAGAGAAACTATTTCCCTGCAAAAAAACAAAAACAAAAATAAAACTATAAACAATTCAGGACTGCTGGAGTGCTTCCAGAGGGGCCTGTGTGTGTGGCCCTGTGCTCCACAGATCTGCATGGTATTTGGGGTGCTGTTATGATTGTAATTCCAGATATATGGTGAAAGCAAGCAGGTTTCTCTGTGGAAGGAGCTAAGGTTACTTTGCATCTACAAGTGTTTTATGACCTATCTCAGAAGGCATGTTTGGGGAGGGGTGGTCTGTGGTGGTCATGATGAGCAGTTGCTTCTTTGCAACTTTTTGCTACAGCAAAAAATCCTTCAATCATCTCAACAATGTACAAGCCATGAGCCATTTCAGCCTCTCACAGAGTGCTCTGCTAGCTGAAACACAGCAGTGTTCTCATCCTGATGCTGAATCCTTCCCCTTCTTCAGCATGTCTGAAGTGAACCCTTTCAAAAACTCAGGGTATTTTATATTAGGATTTATCTAGAACCCAGAGCTTTTTCCACTTTCTGCATTATTACTAAAGACCATTAGAAAGTTATTTACCATTACCTAAGCTACCAAAGGAAAAATCTACTTCTGACCCATTGTATATCTGGCACAGTTTCCTGAGATTTTTCAAGGATGTCATTTGCAAAGATTGGTATGCTGGAGAACTGTTTTGATTTGTAAAGTGTTTCATCTTAAATAGGTTTACTTTTAGAAATATGCCTGGATTAAGTAAGATTTTAAATAATTCAAGTCCCACTATGTAGAAATGTAATGATTAAACATACAAGATAGAGAAGAAACTATTTTAAGGCAGTTGATCAGTTAGGTAGACAACTTAGTATGCTGAATAGCCAGTACTATTCCCCTGAAATTATCCTCTAGTGTAGTTTAAAGCATGCTATATGTTCTGTAAGGCATTATTTATACAGTGTTAGGCAATGCCCTCTATTATATTGTGTAGTGGTTTTGGTTTGCCAATTTGAGTTTCCTGGCCAATGCACCAATTTAATGCAGTAGGTCTAATGCTGGCAAAATGCCCATGCACCCACTAGAATTATTTTCTACTGTGAGTTAAGATTAGGAGGACAGTAAAGCAGGCTCAAGCTTTTAAGGGTACAAAGAAAATTGTATTAACAGAATTAAAAGGAAAAAAAAATCAGAATAAACCTTGGAACACTTCTCATGCCATATCATCTTTTCTTTCCCACTGACAATGTAGAGACAAAACCTGTGGCTTTCAGTCAGTTTATCAGCTCTACAATAGTCTTTCTTCAGTCCTCTTAGGGAGAGGAGTCTCTCTTGCCATGTCATGGAGACCTCCCCACAAGAAACAGTTCTCTTGTGGCTTCAGTGTCACAGTCAATCAGTCACCTGGGAAAGGAAAATCTGTTCACAGTGTGAAAGTTTCTCCCATGAGCTATGGCTTTTCTATAGCTGCTTTCATGGGCCATGTCAACTTTATGGGCTACTATTTTAAGGATAAGCTGTTCTAGCATAAAAGCAAAAGTTCTCTCCATCCATCTCTGGGAAACAGGTTTTCTTCTTCTATTTCTGGGGCAAGGTTTCTCATCTCTCTCTCATTTCTCTCTGTTTAAAATTCTCATTGGATCACAGCTACTTCAACATCTGCTCACTTCAGCACTGGTGCCTCTTTTCATGGCTGTGGTTAGAATGCTACAATCCCCCCAATACATTCCATAAATTACAGGGAAAAGAGCTGATGTATCAATTATATCTTCACCATAGCTTCAGAAGAGAATTTCAGCCCAAGACTAAGGCATCTTGTCATACTCTTCCCATCTGGGATTCTTTACTGCCTTTCATGTGTCATATTGCTCCCTCTACATGAGTTCACTTTTCCTCGAGAGAGGGTTGATATCTGTGTTGCCTTTAGGAGCTGGAACAGAGATCACACAGAGTTAAGGGAAATAAAATGGGTATTTATTGAAAGGCCTTCAAAGGCCACACCCTGGCAGTGCCAGTGCCACTGTGTGGCCCCTGCCCTGCCTGAGTGGCTCCAAGGTGGAAGTAAAGAGGGCTTGGTCACACGATTTCACATTTTTATAGTCTTCAGTCCATTTGCATACAGGAGTCAACCATCCAGTTAATAGTCTCAGATTGGAAGGTGTCATCCTCCTCTTCTCCTGGCTGGCCCACCCTCCTCTTCTCACATTGCTTGTTCAAAGCTGGAAACAAGAGAGACATTCCTGGGGTTTGTTCAGCTTCAAATGCTTTTTCCACAGAGGCATATTCAGCTCATTTAAGTGGTTTAACAGGTTGTCAGTATTCAAACTAGCCAATTGATTGGTTCTGTCAACCCCAAAGGAAGCTGACAAGGTCTTCAAAAGGAACCACTTCCGTAACGGATGGATTTTTTCTTTAACTAAAAACCAGGCAATGTTAAACCACAACATATGGCTAAGCTGAATTGTTATGAGACTCAACCTCATAACAATCCACAATGGATGTAATTTATTTCTGAACAGAAACTACAAAATTAAAGTTACATTAAAAATTAGAGTTAAAATGTCAAGTTGCTCATCACTGGGGTGTCATTGGCAACATTTTTATTTTTTAATTTAAAAAATGCATTACTTGTTAGGGTTTTTTGAGCGTGCTGCATTGAAGAAGCCTTTTATGTGTTAAAAAGGTGTTTTTTTCTCTGAAAGTCTGAAATTCTATGAGAAATCACTCCATTGTCCTAATACTCAGATTGAGATTACTATATTGCTCTTCCTTAGAAACTTTTATGCTAAGACTTTTTAATTATGCATGGTCATATTTCTGTATCTGTTGGGAAGCCCTGTGACAATATCTGTCAAAAGCATTTTTAGTGTGTATTCAGCTGCAGGAATCAGTACTCCTAGTGGACCACATCTCTAGCTGGAATGGAGAGCCTGGTCATGCAACTGTCAGCCATGTACTTGTTCCTCTCACTGCTCTGAAGGGATTCTTGGCATGATTAAGGATTAATCAAGAGAATAAAAGTTTTCTGAATCAAGTCCCAATTCTGGAACGTGATTAATTCATTGTTTGAAGTAAACATGCTGAAATTTTAAATATTACAAAGTACAGTAATAAATAAACAAGGCTGATGTGGCTCTGAGGTGTGTTGAGAATTATAATGAATCCCAGTTGGTGAATTAGAACTGGCAGACTGTGCAAGGGTTTCAAGCCCAGTGCCATGGATCTCCTGGGAGCTATTTCAGCTCTTCCAGTTCACAGCAGCACTGATGTAGATTGTTTAAGAAGCCAACATATTTAAGAGGAAAATAACTGAGAGGACAACCGTAGTAAATCAGAAAATTTTTCATGTTGCAGAACACATATGAGAACATTGTTAGGTATTTCTGGTGTGTGAAAATTTAATCTTTAGCCAGCTAATTATTATAGTACTTAATTATCTTCTTTAAAGTACAAAAGAAACCCCAAACAATAAACATTTAAACCTATTAAATCTATTATTTCACTATTAAATGTCATAAATCTAATGATTTCTTGATTATATGCTAATTTTTATTTCTATAGCCTTTTCCCTTGCATTTTTCTTCCATTGAGACTGATTACATCTACCCATTTTAATCTATTCCCATTTGAAACCAATAGATACTCCTCAATAATAGTTTAGGTTTCACATTTTAAATTACTTCAAATTTCTGAAGAGGCAGACTTCTGAGAAATGTGTGTGTTCATTTAGTTGCTGAGGGTGTCAGGAAGAGGTTTCATTCTGTTTTCTGACTCACTAGAGGGAGCTCCAGATGCATGGGAAGGGGATTTGTTCTCAAACCATACAAAACTCAAGAAACCAGAAAATATGCCTTTCCCAATGGACAGTGATTGCTAAATGTCTAAAAAGGAAATAAAAATTTGTCCTTTTCTTCTTCTTAGTTAGGGCATTTTATGTGCATTTGTTTGACAATAATACATGCTTCACAAGCTAATAACTACAGCATTTAAAGGCAACAAACAATGTCCAGTTAAAAACTTTGCAAATAGAAAGCTTGAAATATGCCTAAAACCAGTGTCTGTGAGCCCTTTTAAGCAATAGGAATCAAGATATGTGGCTTTTTCAAGTGTCTGGTTTGTCAGAGCTGATGAGATAGATATACAGTAGGTTGGAACTAAATCTTTCCTCTGATGCAATGCAATGATTCTAAAGTAGCATAATATATCTGTAAATCCATTGATGTGATATCTGATATTCATATAAAGCAATGGCTCTTAAAGTGCTAAAATTGGGATTATTTTTGATGCCCAAAGTGAAATTCATTTGGGTGAAACATAAAGTGGAATAAACACAAAATAGCCCTTTCTGTAGCATTTTCAGTGTTTATTATTTGTAAAATTGCTTCCAAAGTGCAGGAATTAAGAAAGCATTTTGTTCTGGCCTGTATTTTAAATGTTTTTTGTTTATTTTCAGTGTTTTTCAAGGAGACTCCTTTCTTTACATGACATGAGAAGCTGTCAAATGGTCTAATACCTTTTCATAGTTAGTATTGATATCTTGGTTCCCCAGAATATTTGAATGAAGCCAGTAGAAGTTAAATAAATAGGCATATGCAAGCACAAAGAGCACTAGGATGGAGCCCATCTTTTAAGCTAAATAGTGGTTATTTGAAGTAATTAGTATCCCCATATACAATGTATAAAAGCTTTTTTGGTATCAGCTGCTTTTATCTGCTTTCCTAGTGCAGTAGGGTTTTTTATATGATAGTCTTCTCTGAACATCCATTCCTATAGATTTTGCATCTCAGAAATACCACATTTGACATTATGGTCTTTCTACAAGACCAAGAAATAACATATTGTGTCATCAGGATTTTGAAATATATCTGATATGTCTTGTTACATGCGCATTATAACTGTATTATGTTTTGTGAAGACTGAAATAAACTACTATTTCAGCATCACACAATGATTAGTACAGGGAGGAAAATTAACAAAATGTTATAGCTGTGTGTCTTCCTACTCTAAAGGATGATATAGAAAGGTATGGTTCATCAGAATAAACTAGACCAGCTTAGAATTTATGGCAATATTAATATTTGACTTCCGTAGTATTTTCACTATTTACTGACTCTATGAGGAAGAAGAAGTGCTTTATTATTGTCAAGGCTGTTAGCTGGTAAACAGTCCTGTCAAGGATTATGTATTGGTAGCTATGTATCCTAATTATGTGATAGCCATTGTTCAGGGAGTGGCATTGAGAGCTGAGTGAAACATGTCCACTTTTGTAATCCCTCCTTGAAGTGTTTCATTATGGTACAATTTTTTGGATCTCAACTTCTATGAGTTTTGGAGAAAGAAAACATATTTATGCTTTGATGTAATTTTAATCTAGTATTATGTTTGGGTTTGAAAAATGTAGAAAAACGCAGAGGAGGTTTTCTTCCTTTCCTTGCTCCTTACTTTCTAAGGTTAGAAGGTAAAAATATTTTTTCCTTCTCTATGTTTTTAATAGAACAAGAATATGAAAGACGATATTTCTTCTAAGAGTTTTGCATACTGGTTTCAGAAAGATCTATTTAAAGCTACTCAGTGTGTAAAAGCAGCAGGATTGGGCCTCTAGAGGGAATCAGATTAAATAAGCGTTAGAGAAGATTCACAAACTCTTTTTCATGTAGCATTTGGAAGAATCTCCTATAATTTTGAAAAGGGCTAAAATTCTCTTTTTATCTGTTGCAGTCCAAATGTTGATTCACAGTAACATAAAAAAACTGCAAAAAAATCCTCTGGCATATGGACATATATGTTTTTTCTTAACAAGAGCAAAATGGGTTGTGGTGTGCATATTATTCAAAACTAGATAATTAAACTCACATCATTCTGTGATAATTCTTGTATTCTTTTCTAAAAACAGATCATTTGTTTCAGTCCTGCTTCTATATTTGCCACATCTTTCTGAAATACTGTACTGGAGACAGGAGAATTTATATGATGCTGTTGCTCCCCATATTTTCTCTCCCACCTCAATAAAAGGCTCTTAAATAATTTAAGCAGTAAAAGGTGTCAGAATTTTAGCCAGAAATTGTCAGGAAACATTTTCTCAAACTCAGTCTCTGTCCCAGCCCAGGTTCCCAGTGTAGCTCATACAATGATGGGAGGAGGATTCTCAGCTTTGCTGTTTAGACCAAGTCTCAATGTAGCTCACAGGGCTTTACATTTTCCAAGCACTGTGTAAATTTTAACAGATCTTCATGATGCCTCAGTGAGGTAGTTAAAGATTAGCAGCTTCATTTTCCAGGGGGGAAACACCTTGGGAAGAAGTGAGTTTTTGAGTTCATATAGGGAGGCAATGACCCAACAACTTTTAGAACTGAGAAGTCCCATCCCACTAAAACACAGTGTTCTGGGATCAAAACCCACAAAAAAAAAAAAAAAAAATCTAGCTGTACAATTATTCCACTAGAGACAGTGCTAAACCTGATAATTAATAGAGGTCTGATGTAGAATGCTTAGACATAATGATAGTGTCACAAAGGATATTTTAAGACCTTGAAATAAGTAGTGCCCAAGAAATTGTAATTATCCCTCACTTATATTTTTGTGGCCACTCTGATTTGACAAGCTGGAGATATGTTTCATTTTGCAGAAACAAATGTACTGAACTCATAGTTATGTGCGCACTGTGTCTAGACACCAGAGCAATTATAAGGAAAATCACATTTTCATTTCTATTGCAAATTGTCTTGGTAATCTGCTCAATATTTCCTTGTCTAATCATTTTGTTCTGCACTTCACTTCTTTAAAGAAGGTCAAACAAGCTCTTTTCAATGTTACTACTGCCTGCTGTAGCTATAATATGGGCAATAAGAATCATAGCTCATTATTATCATACAAAAAAATCTCATTTTTGTACTGAATCTATCTGATTTATGTTTTATATTTCCAATATCTAAAACAGTAAATTTATCAGGGAGCAAAATCTGGTAAGTTCTCTTCCCTAGAAATGCATGTTGGGCCTTTATGGTCACTGCTTTTTTATATCCACAAGAACTACAAAAAATGACTAAATAATGCCTCCTCCTTTCTCACCAGCTGTGGAAGAAATAGAAAATTTTGCTTTCAGGATCAAACAGAGCTATTACCACTGCCAATACAGTGTGTAGAGCTCCCAATTCCAGCATGGATATAAAACTTAATGGCTTGGGAGCTGGGTCTTTTGAGAAACCAGGAAAAGCACTTTCAGATCTTCTCTGACTGGGAATGCAGGTGAACCCTCCTCCCTAGATGGCAATAAAAATGATATCATCATTGTGATGAAATTACCCACATCTAGAGGAAGAGTGCAGTTTTCATTAAAAAAACACAGTGTTTAATAATGTAGGTATGGGAAATTATGCCTTGCCCTGAACAGAGCTCTCAAGGAGGCGCTTCATTCCAACTTCTAGACAAGTGACCAAGCCCAGAAGCAAAACAATGCTTTTACTTTTATGGTTTAGGCATTTTCTGCTGGCTGTTTTAGATGTCCCTTCATACAGCCGACTGTGAAATCCTTTTGTAGATGGCTAAATCCCATGGGATAATGATGAACTTTGGCTTTACTGCCATAGAAGGACCAGACTCTGCACTTCTGGAGCTGGGTCCCTCTGTGGACTGTACTGTTGATCATCACAGGACTGAAAAAGTCTCTGGGTGTGCAGTGACTGAGATTAAGTGCCAAGATTTTTTTCCGTCTGAGCCTAAATATCTTCCAGTCTTCTACTCTTGCATAAACTTGCAGAATTAAATTATTTATTGTGAAATTTTACAGCAACTAGTAATAGCCTTAGAAAATGAAGCTTTGACTTGTAAAATGAGAGGCTGCCTGAAAGTGAATAAAAATGAGGAAATGACCACTGAAGAAAAATAGAATAGTGGGTAGGGAATGATTTAGTATGACAATTATGCAAACAAATAATAATCGAAACTACTCAGATGGTATTTTACCACTGCAAATTGTTAGCATTGTCAACAGTTTTTTGAAATCACAAGCTATTTGCTGAATTTCTGAATTTTTCCTACTAGGGTGCATATTTCTATGTAAATGAATGCCATTAAACAAATGCTCCTGTGGTGATGATACAAGTTCCTCTCCACATTATCACAAGTTCTTTCCTTAGGCAAACTGCAGGGAGAAAAAAACTAAAAAGCCATTCATATTATTCAATGTCCTATTTGTTTCAAAATTGCAGCAAATTTCAAAAACACTATTTGTGTCTGTATTGGTGTGTTCAACTCTTCTATAGGATATATATTCCTTTTCCTAATTCTTAGAAAATATGGCGAAATGAAGTGCCCATGTTAGTGCTGATTCTTGTCAACCTTGTTATGATAGCACCTTGTGCTTGTTTTGTTCATTCAGGGCCTCTGTTACTCTTTCAAATTAACCAAAACCTGCCAAGGCATGGTTCTGAATATTTAAAGGCATTTTTAAAACCATGTTATAAGTTAAGCAAAGCTTAAACTTTTTCTTTAAGGTTCTCCTAAGTAATTTTAAACTCATCAGTGTTCATTTATGAATTTCTGAAACAACATTATAGTATAAATACTTTAGTTTATACTGTCAGCAGATTTTGATTATGTCCTGCTCATAATCTAATACCATTTATCAAAGAACACAAATTTACCATGTGCAGGAAACTTCTGATTTTGGAATGTCAATGTGTTACAGGCTGACTCTTCTGAACATTTCTCAGATGTAGGAGTGACATGATGAGCTTGTTCTTGTTCAAGATGATAGACCTGATCTTAGAAGAAAGTGAGGAGGGATAGACAGGTAGAAACAGGTTAGCAAAAATGGTTCTAACATTTTCTGTGAAGAAACATCTTGTACCAAATGAACAATCAATGATATCTACAGGACAGAATACCTTATTACATTATCAGCCCACTTGGCCCATATAGCTCACTTTCCAACCTTGGCCCATTTGGCAAAAATATGTGTGTGTTGTAGAAGTTTGCTTCCTTTAGAGTCAAGTAATTTACACATTTTCTTGAGTATGAAAAACTTACATTTTTTTTACTGAAGTAAAATTGTTGCCAAAAGTATTTTTCATTCTAACTGAAAGAGCAGCTGTGAAATGCTTAGTTTAATAAGAATTAAGTAGATAAAACTGAAGTTTTAGTAGTGAAACACTGCATTACTCAGCGTTACTACAGGTTTTTTTTCCTGCAAAGTTTCTGTTGGCTGAGGTGAATGTAAAGGCTGTGATGATAATACAAAGAAAAAATAATTGGTAGATAATCAATGATTCTGGAATTTTCACAGTGTAGCAGAAAATTGTAAGCAAATACTGAAACTTCTGTTACATTTGATTGGCATTCTGTGCAAATATTGAAAATGGAAAACAAAAAGGATTTCAGTCAGATATATATCTGTTTCCAATGAGAAATTTCTGAAAGTGGTTTTGCTAACATTATAGTATGATTATTTTTAGATATGCATTAAAATTTTTCGAGATCTTTTTTATTTTCAGACTGCTTTTAGTGGCACAGAATTGGATATGCAGAAGGAAAAATAAAATCTGTGTATTGTACTTTCTTGACTCCTTCCCTTTCTGCTCAAATTCTAAAATAAAAGCCTGTATTTCAGATTTAACAACTACTATTGATTGAATTCAGAACAATCAAAAATTTTTTTGCAATTCCACATACGGTTGTGAAGTGGTCAGTCATAAAAGCAACCAATGCCCAAACAGCATGTTAACATTTATGGATTGGTGTCCTAATTATGGATTGGTGTCATGGTGTCCTAATCTCCAGCTATAGAAATCTTGGATAATCTTTTGCTCAAAATTTACTAGAAAGGCAAATACAATTATAAGCTTTCTGTTCACCCAGCTGGAGATTTGTGTTTGCCATGTAGAAGAGGTATCAGGTTGTCTTCTGAGAACCTGATGAAATCTGGTTGATACAGACTGAATTTACACCTTACAGTCTCCTGGCAAACCAGCATTTACTCCTTCCTGATGCCTTTTATTTTCGGAAAGCACTAAAGACAGCAAGTATAAAATAGAACTTACTTCAATATATTTTAAATGGAAATGGTGAAAAAGTTTTCTTTGCTATCTCTATCACCTCCTTTCCACCACCTTTTATCTTGACAGAATCAGTAAGGTTCTCTTTACTTTATATATAAACAGACATTTACAGCTGCATCTAAGGGTTTAAGAAAAAAAAAAATCACCCTCCATCATTTTTGTGCACTAAAGGAGCTCAGTTGTCTATTCTCCCCAACAGTCCTGATGTTCTTAGAGAAATTTCTTAGCAGGAAGTGTAAGATTTGAAAACTTAGAGGAAGTAGCAATGACGAATAGTAGCTTCTAGTGAAGATGTAAAGGCCACATGAATAAAAGAAACAGAGAAAGAACTGGGGAAAGAAATAGATCTGCTTTAAGAATATTAGAATGCAGTTCTGGCCTTCACTCAGATAATAGTTGGCTGTTTCGATTTTCCTTACATTTGTAAAGGGTACAATAAAACTGAGCTACTTCTTTTACAAAGAAAGTGTGTTTATGCAATTGCTTCCTTCAAGAACATAGACATTGTTTTACAAAAAACTGAGAAGCTAAAGTGGATTCTAACCTTAAATACAGATAGATTTCCCCTCTTTTTTATTAAGTCAAGATTTCAAACTGAAAGTGCATAGCTATTATTTGTATCCTTTTTTGTTTATGTACCTTAAAATATCATCTTATTTACTGAGATGAGCAGCTAGAAAATTAGAAAAGCAAGGAAATATGAAAATAAATAAAGGACTAGCTTTATTAGGTATTTATTTTCCTTCATTTTAGCTTACCTTATTTAAGCTGTTGTTCATTCATGATTTTGGCTTCACAACAAATGAAATATTCCCCCTTTGAGACCAAGAATCAAAGAGGCATTGTCAGCTTGAATTTGGTCCTAGATTTAAATTTAACAAAAAGGAAGATTTAATTAAATCTAACAGTGGCAGGAAAACTTTTGCAATTAAAAAGACTTGAACTGTCCCATGTTGGTAGATAAAGATTTTCCTGCAGTCTTTGAATCCCAAATGATGCAACACAAAGAATATGACTTCAAAAGAAAATTGCTTAAATTGAATTAAACAAAAATAAATTGATTTTGAATTCCAATGCCTCAGCTGTAGAAAATTTAAATCAAGATGAAACAAAAAGTGAAAAATAAATAAAACTATTTTTATCTGTCTTTAAAAAATCAATGATCATAGCAGATACATAGAATCATCCATAAAGTTGGAAAAGACCTCTAATATTGTGTTCATCCTTTTACCAAACCCCATATTGTCAATTAAACCATAGCAAGAAGTGCCACATCCAGTCATTAAATATAAATTAGTTTTTAAACTATTCATTTAAATAACTGAAATTTTGGATAATAAAGGTGAAGAAATGGTTCTTGCCAAAGTTTATAGATCTAGTAAAATATGATCAGAGCTAATTGGTGAGTGTTTTCTACCAGAGACCTGTAGTTTTGTGTAAACATGCAGTCTGAAAGTTCTCTCTTCTCTTGGAAGTTACTGTTGCCTGCTGATAAAGGGTCCTGTTTCTTCTCACACAGCATATTTCTAGTTTAGGCTTCTATTTTTTTGTGCTTAGTTATAGAAATATTATACAGACTTATTTCAACATTTATTTCCATTCTGCTTTAAAAGTAGTTACATACAAATTGACTAATTCTTCACTATCATAGTGTTATTTGTTCAAATATTTTAAAAATCTGAGTGTTTAATTTTCTGATGGTCCTGAGCCTTAGGTGCCTGATGAATCACTCTTCCAGAAAATCTAAACACAGTGATTTCTAATTTCCAAACTCCCTCTAATTTTTAACCTCTAAATTCCTAAATTTCTCTAACTAGTCTGCAAACATTCTGCCTGGAACATTCAGCCTCTCTTGAGGCTGAAGGAGTATCCTGTAAGATTTGAGATTTGAAGGCTCTTTGGATTTTCAGCACTTGGACTACCAAGGATGTTTTGAACATTAATTTACATTTTCCTTCGGGGTATTGATTAGAAAGAGAATATGAATTTTGACTTTGCTTAGAAATGTTAAGATGTTCTTTCTTCTCAATGGGAAGATAAATAACATAGTGAGTTCAAATAAGTAACCTGGAACCTTCACTAAGGAAGTAAATCTCTGTCAAGAAAATCCACTCAGAATTTTTACTTTATTTAAATTTTTTTTTTTTTTGGTGAAATTCATGTATAACAATGGTTGAATCTTTTGATAAATAATATTTGATTTATTTTTTAGTGACTGGGCCTAAGAAAAGAAATACATTGAGAATTCAGATTCTGCTAATAATGAGTATGAATTTCACATTGCTGTCATAATGATGCAAAGTAAAATTCTTACCATGTTTATAAGGACAAAAGCATCTGGAACGATTGCTCTCCTTGGGAATTCTCTAATTGCTGGTGTAAATGGAAGCTCCCTCTTGTCCCCATCCCAGCCAGGGATCTCTCATTCCTGATTGTCAGTGAATTTGTAGATAGAGGATCTTCTCTCATGCAGTCACTGTATATTTAATGTCTCTTCCACAGAAGATAATCTAAACTCTAGTTTTCAGCTTTGAGAATAGAAACTGTGTATGGTACTTTAGTCCCATCATACATATGCATCATAGTTTCATTTTGGAAAACTGTATGTATATATTTAGTTGTATATGTGTCTAGAATCCTATTTACATTATTCTCCTAAAGTGAAGAATTGGAGAAATGAGGCTGGTGGCTGACTCATCCTTCATATTTACATTTCATCCTAAGCCATTAAAAGCATTGTTTTCATAAGACATAGGTTGAGGGCTAGTCAATACATCTTGCTGGTTTCTTTTCTCTTTCTGGATGAGGTGTGAGGAGTTCTGTCACTACTTCATTACTTGGAGTTTCTGTGTCCTGCTTCTCTCCTTCAGATACTGCTTTCTGATAAATATGTATTGTGTGAGTGATCTTATATATAATGATTCTATCTGCAAGTGGGAACCTTGATTTTAGACATATTTTATAAAAAATATCCAGATTAAAAACAAGTTCCTGTTTTCACAAAATTTGTGAAATAAAAAATGATTGGGTGTCTGAAGGCAACAAGAAAGCAACTGGCCCATGTTCATTAGGTTTGATATAGAAATCCCATGATGAGTCCTCTGAGTCAGATGGATTACACTTTTACTGAAGAAATGAAAATATGTATATATTTGGTATGTACATTTGATAGAATTATGACACAATGTAATATTTTTTTCTGGCAAGGCTTTATAGAATTCAGGCTTTATAGAATGAACATTTAGCTACAGAATGAATAATTAGTATAGCATGGACATTTTCATTGGCCTAGAGGTGAATTTTCAAATGATTTACCTGCCAAAAGATAGCTGACTCACTTCATTGCTTAAGGCCTTTGCTTCAACATCAGATATGTTCAGTTTAACATTTGTAATTATAAAACAGTTTACCTTTGCCTAGCAATTACCTACATCTTATTTACAACATTTAAATTATTTTCTTTCAAAACTACTTTGAATAACTGCTTTAATATCTAATTAGACCATAATTGCAGTTCACCTTCAGAAAAGTAAAATATACAACAGCAAAAGCCCTACCTTGAAAAGGGCAAGAATTTTGAAGTAATAGAAACAAATTGAAGTGATACATATTTTCAATTTGCTCATTGAAATTGGGGGGACGAAGGTCACCAAATGATTTTTTTCCTCTGAGCAATAATTCAGATCGTACCTCCTAAGGAGTTGGAAGCCTCAGCCCTAAATTCTAATATTTTAAAGAATAAGAGGCAGGGACAAGTCTCAAACTTAAAAAAATATCACAACAAACTTTGCAGTAACTTCCTGCTCTAACTGCTGCATTCCTTCAACCCCACATATAAGTAAGGCCAAACTAAATGAAATGATGATCCTGTTCACACTTGAACAGATGCAGGATCAAGCCCTTTGTGAACTAAATATTATATTCCACATGCTGGAAATGTAATGGGAGAAACAGACCCCCTGGCCCTAATCAATTCATTGCAGCATTGGATCTGTTAAATTTTTAACAATATGTCTACTAGGGCATGGATATAGATTGAGAAACTGCACTGTTAATGGTTGATGACTCAAAACATTTATCTATTTGTGGAGGCACCAGTGTGCTTTGGTGAAGCCAGGCTTTGAGGCTGACAAGAAAGACAACAGGAGGTGTTCTTTATCATGGTAATCATCCTTTGCTCAGTTGTAAAACCTCCCTCCATACACAGGGACAGATCTGACAGCAAATTCCTGGCTCAACTGCACTGATATGGGAGGCAGCTGTTGTGTCTTAGAAGGTGTCATAAACCATCGAAGACCCTTGAGGTGCCCCCAGACTAATTTCTGGGACTGAAATATTCCACCCACACAAGGAAGGTACCAGGCTGTTCCCACCTGAACCTACATGTTTATTAACCCATCAGGCTGTGTTTCTTCCCCCAACCCCAGTGGATGAAGGTAATTTCTTCCATAAATGGTATTATTGTAGATCCTCTTGTGGTGGTTATATGTAGGTGTAGAAGAGATTACAGGCGACCTTGTCCCTGATAAATCACAGTTGTACTCATCACCAAAGAAGAGGAACATACTTTCCCGTAATGGGTTGCAGTTGTGACAAATAAAAATAAGGGTGATAAAAGGGGTGGGTTGATCTTGAAGAAAGAGGACTGGGATGAGGAGGAGCGCTGAGGAAGAGGGAGCTGAAGGTATGCTTCCAAACAACTGACCAAAGGGTGAGAGACTCCCTGTGATGAAGAATTTGCTGTGAGGTGAGCCTGGGTCTGTGGTTAGACCCAGCAGTGAGTGTGTGCAGTTGGAGTTGAGCTAGGTGAAAGTCTGTGGTCAGAGGCAGCAAGGAAATACTTGCAGTCATATTCCAGCAAGAAATAACCTGCTGTCAGAGTCTGAACAGGAAACTTATGGTGGGAGTTTGCTGCAGTCAAAGTCAGGATGGCTAACCTGTAAAAAGAATAAACTGGGACCCTTTCCAAGATGTTAAATGACAGTCTGTGTCTTGGCTCATTTCTGCCCCTATGAAAGGTCTGCTGCAACTATTATACACCTTTTCCCTTTATTTTTCTTCCTTTTTTTCCCCCTATATTTTTTTCATAAGTAATATTTTTGTGCTCTCATATTGCTTACTGCAACAGATAATAATACCTGAAATTTCTACATATCTGTTTTCCACTGTGAATAAGTTGTTCTAAAATAGACCCTATGTATGTATATTTGCAAGCAGTGATCACACAGTGTCACTTCACTCTAATCTGCTGTAGGTCATCTATTAACAAGAAGCTGGGTCACTCTTACCTTCTGGAATGTAGCATACAGTTATTTCCCATCCTATAGGAGACTAATTTTTATTTTCCTGGCACTTGTTTCCCATAGTGTGTTTTCAGTTTTCCAGTGGCAGATAGAGGCACTCTAGAAAACACATTGCTCCTGCACATTAGATAAAGAATTCCTTTTTTTGGCTGTGCTTCATGTTTGTACCATATTTCCATTTACTGTCAAAGCATGATATTTTCCCCTTTGTTACAGCTCCTTCAGCTATGGATGAGGCCAAGGGGAGCAGCTACACTATCAACAGATTCACATTAGGTCTTACTTTTGTTCTTTAGTGTACTTTTATTTTTCCCCTCTGATTTGTATACAGCAAAATAAGTTTGGTCCCAAATGCCAAGAAGCACATGATGAAATGAAAAAGAGATTTTTTTTCTGTGTGGATGTCACTAGTAGCATGACATCAAAAAATAAATTTGCTGTGAGAATGACCATAAAGACAAAAAATTGTGTTATTCACTATAACTGTCAAATATATCTTGTGTCTTTTTATAGCTTTGTTTCCTGTTTCTACATAATAAGGAGACAAAGAAACAGTTGTTTGGAGAAAGTTGTCTTATGAACTTGCTTGCAAAGTTTTCTCCCTGGTACTGCAGTCATAATGACAATAACTGTCACCTAACAACAAGTTATATTGGCTCCACAGTTCACACACAGGTATATGGGCTTTTCTTAGGGTTTCTGGTCTTTTAATATAATTTACTTTTGATTATGGTCTAGACAATAGACAATTATCTATCAATAACCCTAACTTACTGTCCAGGCTTGTGATTAAGTTTTTCATTAGTGAGTATAAAAATTTAATACTATAGCATGTACTCATACAACCAGTGTTTTTGTCTTTTGGAGGCTAAAGATCTTAGCTGCTCACATTAATATTATGTGGTCTTATCATATTGATTATCTGACTTTTGCAATCCATCCAAAGTAGAATGAATTTAAATTTTAGTTTTAATTGTATGCCACAAATTTCTTCTCTGTTCTCTAGTCTCTCTCATTTATTTGACACCAGGTAAGATTTTTTGATGGGATTTTGGATGTTATCTTTATGGATGTTGCAAAAAGCAAGACTTTCAAATCTATGAGTATTTTTCTGTTAACAGAATCATCAGCTTGCATGTTGTGAATGAATCTGTCTTCAAGCATGCAGAAAATAATGCACTGTTAGCTGCAGAGAAGTGCAATACTTCTACAAGAGGGGTTTGTGTACAACCCTAGTTAGACTAAGAAAAAACACCTCACTTTCTCTGTCCATCTTCTTTCCAACCATCTCCTCTTTCCCTGCTTTTCTACACATGCTTGTCATAACTATAATACACAGAACAGATTGCACTGCCAAGTATATTTATAGGCACAGGCTATCATGCTGTCATTTGCAGATACCTAAAGAAAAAAAATGAAAATATAAGATACTTTGTTATATCCTTTTCATAAGGAAATTTTCAAAATAGAATAGTTGTTGTCTTATTTCTACAAAAGCAGCAGTGTTGCCCCCCAAAGTAACAATAACATGGATGTGCTTGGGAAGAGAATTATGCTGTTAGTCTGTATACCTCTTTGACACTCTTTCCATCTGCAGTTCAAGACAGAAATTTAGACTGTTTTTCTGATTGAACTAGGCTTAGTTTGTTTCTTCATGTGGCAAGTCTTATTAGTGCTAAGCAGTTCAGTTTTCACCTTCCTGTGCCAGGAGGAGCGATTCTAGCATATAAAGAAAGTAATATTCCTTTCTCCAAATAGCTCGTAAGCTGCCTTGTATGGAACATAATGAGGAGGTGCTCATGGCTAAATAACAGCAGAGAAAGACAAGAGCAGTTATGGTAATGCTTATTTCTTTCTCATTCACTTCATGTTACAGAGGAGACAGAGGCAATACTCTAGAGCCTTTCAGACACAGGACATGGAAAAAAATATGCATATTAGACTAATTGACCAAGTTATTCACTTGAGGTGGTCAGTTTGTCTTTCTCATTCAGGTACACAAGGAACTTACAGGATCACATAGGAAGAATCTCCCAAGTAGATACCTAAAACATAGATGTTTTTCTCAGGATTTTATATTTGTCCACCTTTTCTTCCTCTTTTTGTTATGTTTTGTTGTGAACACATGACCAGAACTAAATGCTGTGTGCCACAAGTATTCCACCATAAAATTTAAAAAAAATATTCTATGTACAAATATTTTCAGGATATTTTATTTTGCACTTTGGCTAGAGAAAAAGACCATTAGGTTATACTAAGTTAGAAATGACTTGAAGTTTTCACTTAACTATTGATATTGATGACAAGGTTTTCTGGTATGCATGAACTCAGTATTTTATGCCCTTTCAATGTGCATTACCTTGCATTTGTGAATAATTGAAGCCCATCTGCCAAACTTTTCAGTACTGTCATGCTCTTAAATAGTAAGAGCTAAATGTGTAATGACCAGAGCTGTAAAACCAAACAGATTTTTCTCTTCAGTTTCTACTTGCTTGGAAGGAGGAAGGAATTACTGGGTTTCTGCTCCTGGTATGTGTGAATAATGACCACATTCTAGCTTTCAATGCACATAATGAGAAATAAATAATACTTTTTATAAACCATTACAAATGATTCTTTGTCAAGAATGTTCTTATAGTGGTCGCAATGGGCACTACATTTACTGACTAACCACAAAATTCTTATCTTCATGGATTTTCATTCTGTTTACAAATCTCAGAGCCCCAGCTGGCAATACAAACAATGAAGAAACATTTTTTTCATGAAAACACAAACATTTCTTTATACATCTATATTTATATCTAAAGACCATCTCGCACCTGGGGCCCAACATTAGCAAAACATTCTTGACTGTGCTTCATTCTAGTCTGGGGCATTTCTGCTCTTTCACTTGACATAGAATTAACAGATTAGAAATGTGCAGATTTCTTAGTTTCAGGTTGCATGCATTTACTTGACAACAGGTATTTGCAGAGCTCTACCACCTATAGAATTTCTGTTCTTTCCACCTTTTCTGGAAGCCAGTGGCAGAAGAGAGATTGGACTAGAACCAGAGATCTCTGCCTGACCTGTTGTCTGTGCAGTGGTCCTTTTCAGGTAGCCATGAAAATCAAGATTTGAAATTGGAATGATAACTTAGATGCAATTTATGCATGAGTTGTCCTTTAAAAGCACGAAGTCTTTACTCTGGAAACTTTAAAGACTGGATGACTTCATTCAGGGCAAGTGCTTGGAAAGTCTTTCTTATCACAAATTTCTCTGGAATCAATTGGCATAAGGACTTCCTGCATGAGATAATATTGGCTTTAACCATCTAATAATTTTCTAGAATATCACATTGTTTCTACTACATTAATAAAACTCACTACTTCTGAGAAGATTTATCTCCATTGTGTCTATATTAAACTTCATTTTTGATGGTATGCTTTTATTTTTTATTTTTTTTCCCCAGAAATATGGAAAAGAATTTGCATGATTTAAGCTCCTGGAGGCATACTAAAGTATTTTTGTGAGTTATGCTTTTTAAATATATCAAATAACTTTCATGGTTGAGAATAAGTATTTTAATTTGAGGTATATTGCCTTTGAAGTGATGATGGTTTTACCCCCCCTCTTGGACTATTTAGAAGGATTTTGAATTTTCTTTGTGAATTAATGAATCTTATCAATTTTCTCCTTCCTGAAGCAATAGTTGATCTTTACGACATAACCTGTCTAGCACCTTGGAACCACTAGAAAATTCAATTTATCTTGGGAAAAGAAAAAAAAAATCACCTTTCTTTATTCTAATTCCTCTCAACAGTCACTTTAATTTTCACCCAAGGGCAAGCCATTTTTATTTAATTCTACTTGTCTTTTCTAATAAATGGGCACGTTAACAATGTCCACTAATAGAGATGATAATTCTTCCATTTTAATCTTGAAAGTTTTTTGAATTCATAATTCAATCAGAGATACATTTAAGTAGTCCATACACTAATTTCTTTGAAAGCCTGGTAGTTTCCTTTTGCTTCAAAGCAATAAATATTTTGCATTGTACTGTCAGGGATAAATGGTGAAATGCAAATACTGTAGAAGTCAAGGTGAAACACACTTCTCTAATGTTACAATTACTAATAAACATAGTGATGGATTTGACCTTTATTCCAAATAGTTTTAAGAGGTCTTTACTGCTAATAAGTTGTGCTTCTCCTTCCTGGCTCTCCATGACAATGGAGCTATAACAGCAAGCAATGAACCTCTAAAAGAGTACATCCAAACAGATACTACTTAAGTTTCTACATTCACACTTTTTCACGTTTGCTTTGCACAGAGTTTGTCTACCTGTGCTGTTGCTGCATTTGGTGTTTAAAGTCACCTCACCAGAGCAGTTTCCTTTTTGAGTATAGAAGTACCCTGGAGATGAGTACTTTGTAATTTTTTACCAGCCCCATGTCTTATATAATGTTCCCATGTGGACACAATCCCTATTTTTATTTTTTCTCTTTCTATTGAGCATTCCTTGTTGGTGATTTCCCAGTGCCTGCTACTTAAACTTCCACTTGCTGACAAAAAGCTCAGTGTCAGGAAACTGATGTGCTCTTTGTCGCCAGAGGCACCTGCATTGGAAGAATACTCTGAATGGTTTGACTCCTGGGCAGACGCAATTTCAGAGCCCAAGCTGACAAACCAGTTAGTGACTGATGGCTCCTGGAGCCTCAGAACTTAGAGGAAGCTAACCATCCCAAGGTGTGCAAAGTTGTGGCTGGTGTTTCAAAGAATATCCACTGAGCCCTTAATTTTGGATAATTCAGGAAGAAGATGCTGAAAAGCATGTCTAGACCTCAATTATCTATTCTTTTGCATCGTGGAGGCTCTTGTAGGATGCAGAACATTAGCCTGATGTCTGGTTGCAGAATAGTGACACCTGTGAAGGAGGCTGCATGACAACATTGTATTCATTTCCCTTTCTGAATCTGATTCTAGAGATATATAAAACCTGTTCTGTGTTCTCTCTGATGTGCATCCATTTTTTTCCTGACCCCTGTTCTGTATTTACAGGCTTCTGGTGTAAAATAAAGATAATGAAGATTTTATCAGAATTTAATGCAGATGTATGGTTTCTGCAGTTATGTGCCATGGTTTTAGAGGAAAAAAAATGTCTAGAAGTTTTGGCAGGTACTGACTATGCAGAAGGCGGAACATGTCTTTAACAGAATGTCTGCCTTAAACCCTGAGGTTGCATCAACAGTCTCTCTCAAAATGTCAAAGGCTCTCAGCAAAGACAGATGCAATTAGAGAAAGACAGCAAAACATCTGCTTATGAGGCTGCTCCAAATCTCCTTTCTACTCCTGATCCCTTCAAGAACTGTAGAGTGTGTTCTCGGACCTCCCAGTGCTTCTGTTCCAGAGAATAAATGAAGATGAGATAAAGCATCTGTATCCCATTCTGCTTCATGATGAGAAACTAACACTCAGAATTAAACTCACCAACACATTCTTTGTGGCAGCATTGGTCACAATAGTGACCCTGCTCATGAAATTTCATTGAGCAGTTTTATTTTTTGGTGTGGTAAAAAGCATTGCAGTAGTGTTAAACTATGAGACCTAAACCCACATTTTCTGAGTTAATAGATAACAGGGTCTTAGTAATTTATTCTTTCTATATATAATAAAACATTTTGGAAATCCTATTAAACTTGTCCTAACCTCTTTCTCTCTTCTTTTGGTAAATTTCAAATGTTATCTTTTCTTCTCTATTTGTTTTTTTAAAAATCTTAATCTCTACCTGATCACAAAGTGTTTGTTAAACAAAAATTGCAGACCTTTATAATTGGGCATGTATTCTGCCCATATTTATATGTGATAAGATTTTTTTTTTTCCCAAGACTTTTTGAACCTTTTGGATTAAGCATCCCTTTGGTTTTTGTTTTTTTTTTTTAATTAAATATCTTTAATCATGTACTGCATAAGAAAATTTGGTTTTTCAAGTCACGATTGCAAGTGAACAGAACCATCTGAGATAGAGGTAACTTTAGAGAGGACTGAATTTAAAAAAACTGAAGAAATACTTGGGACACTATTCAGTCATTTCCTTTCCTATAGATCCTATAATGCAAAAAAGTCTCATTCAATCAGATCAGGATGAATAAAAAGCAGATGTGTCTCTTATTAAAAAACCAGAAAAACTAAAGATGCCTTTGGGGGACTTTTATATTGACATTCTATTCAATGTTGAATTGTTAGGTAGAATATATCTCTTAGAAAATTACTGTGAGGCTTCTAAAGTTACAGTTCTGAGGAGGGGTCCCTAATTTGAATATTTTTTTGTATGAATGAGAATTTATGAAGTCTATTTAACAATCCTTCCTTTATAATTAAACAAAAAGACAAATACTGGAAAGCCAGGAAGCTTGTTGCTTCATTGCACACAGAGGTGAAGACATAACATGATATCTGTCCTTTGTGTGTATATGTTATTAATTGCAACTGCTTTTAATTTTCTATATTTTAGCCCTTGGAACACTATCAGAATTCATATGTGTTTTTAAACAGTTCCCATCCACCCAATGGGTTCACTTACCCTGGTAGACAGCTCATCTTCATTTTCTATTCCTTCAGTTTAATCTCCTCATTAAATAGCTGACAGAGAAAATACTATATTTTAGTACTCACTTTTGCTAATTTTTAACTTTTATTTAGCTCTGCTGTAATTTTGAAAACAGTCTTTCCACAGTATTTCCTTTTTTTTTTTTTTTTTTTTTTTTTTTTTCCATGGGAAAGCGTGTGAATTTCTAAAATTCTGAGACTTTCAGGATAAGAACAACTTAAAGTGAAGACACTGCTTATTTCTCCAAGTGCCACCTTTTTCTGGGTAGGCACATTTTCATGTGGACATCAGAGCAGGGATCTGAAGAGCTTGTTCTCTTTGACTGTGAAATTCTGTGTCAGGGGGAGTAGCTTCTGGCCTCTTTACCTCATTCAGTTCTTCCACCTTTGTGTACACACATTACATCTCACACACATCCAGTTCTCCTGGATGTTTGATAGCTGCTGAAACAATGAGGGTTCTTCCTCATGGCAATTTTGCCTGGCTTACCATGTGGGACAGACTGGTATCCCTTCTTTGTAAGGATTTTCACATGCAGAACTTCAGACTTAAATCTATTTTGAACACTCCCTTTAACTGCATGAGTACTTCTGAGTTTCGGTAAAGTACTGGAGATGCATACAGTTATCCAAACATAGTACACTTTCATACAACTGAGCTGAGAAAGATCACCTTCAGAGGCTCTAAAGGCTCTTTATTTCTTTATGCAATCCCAGATAAGAATCTACTCCATGAAGGTGATTCAAAAATATAAAATAATGAGAAAAAATGCTCTTGCAGTTGCTAGGCTTTTTAGCAGTTGCTAGGAGATAGGTAGCAGTGATTTTGGAAAATAGGTCCCACATTAAGCAAACAAGGACTGATTTTCAGACTTCTAGCCAGTTTGTTGTCCAGGTACTGTATGAGCTAATATGTTTCCCTAATGAAGTATATATATACACTTATGTAATAACCTTATTAGGAAAAAAAGTTAAATTTTCTTCAGCTTAAATTTTTTTAAATGTCCTTTTACTTTTTCCTCTTTTTTGACATCCTAGGCTCTAAGAAATATCAGAAACAGCAGGAGGACCAGCAGCATTAGAAATAGTATGTTTGACATTTCATTTCAAGCAAGCCAGAAAGGTTTTTTAAATCATGCTGTCTGCCTTTTCTCTTTGGCACATCCTTTCCCTTTGATTTCCTTTTCATTCTCCTGAGTTTTTCATTATCTTTCCAGTACAAAACATTAGACCACCGTGCTACATAATGGAAATGAAACATTTAAAGGATACTGAGTGCTGTGGCCTCACTACAGATCAGAATGTAACTGTGATACATGTAAGTTTAACTTCTTAGAAAATCATACTGCTTTTTGTATGATGGCTGAGAGTAGCAGAACCCTACTGGGTTCTAAATTAAATGTGTAGGATTAATGACTTGCTCAGGATTCAGTGAGACTTTCCTATTACTCTGACTGGATTTTGAGTTTATATAAATTTGCTTCTGCCTTCTTGGAAAAAATGAAAAATATGCCAGAAAGTCTTTTGAAGTGTATTTTGACTGCAATGATCTAATTCCAATAATGTATTTGATTTCTGTGACTCCCAGAATCTTTATAAAGTTCAATTTATTCCAGTGAAGATCAGATCCGGCTATGTGTCTTTAAAACAACTAATCAAAGAACACTGAGCATTAACCAATTGAATGTTTTTGTATTTTTAAATTTATTTAGTGCTTTAATTATAGGTTTTGAGAATACTGACATCTATTTTTTTGTAGGCTAGTTTGAAAGAACAGTAGAATTGAATGCTAATTCATTAACTGTGGAGGATTTATGGAGGACTAGGAGAGAGACAAATGATCCTGGCAACCATGAAAGAATGAACACTATTTGATATCAGAAAGTTGCTTGCAAGTGCTTTTAGAGTGCTTAGTTAAATTGCAGATATTTAATACTAAAGGAAAAAGGGAAAAAAAAACCCCAAAGTGAACACAATGTAGTCAAGTATTGGTCCAAAGAAGGCTGATTTTTATCAACTTGCAATTAAGTTTTAATTTAATTCACGTATTTGTGTTTTAATTCCTGTCCTTGGCCAAAATTCCTTCTGTTATAATCTGAAAGAGAAAACAATTTGAAATCTTCCATCCTTTGCACTGCTTTAGGATAAAGTGGTTCAGGTTCTGACTGTCCACCTGAAGACTGGCCACTTTGCAGTTGAAGGAAGGCAAAGTGCCTACAATTCTGGGGATCTCTGACAACTGTATGACAGGATAGGAAAAAAAATCAATATTCTTGCAGAAATTCTTGAATCCCTGGGGTCAGGGATGCTGGAATTTGTTATCAACCTGAAACTACTCTTAATGCTGGGCATTTTGCAAGATCAAAGGAAATTTGAGTTTACCATATTGCAATCAGGAAGTACAGGGAAAGGAAATAATACCCCTAAGCTTGACTTAGAAACAGTATCACAAAGTTTCTGTAAATCCTTGGAAAATTTCTGCTTCTCCCAAGCTGGGATCCAAGATTCACCTCAGGAGCATTCCCTACATCTTGCTTTTCATGAAAGGGAAATTAATTTGGATAGAAGCCTTTCTTACTTTTCTGTTCTCACTTGTATTTCTTCTGACTGTAACTTTTCCCCAGTGCATCCCAATGCCATGTCTCTTTTACTCAGAGTATCAGATGGATCTCTTCTGCCACCATCACAACCCATGTCACATGGGGAAACACTTCTAGAGCAGTTTCACACTACTGAACCCAGACAAGCTCATGAAACAGCTTGATTCTTCAAAGATTCATTTATGTAACATGCATATATTCTTTCTCAAAAGCCAGTAACTGAGGGAAGCCTACATCATCCTAACTTTGCATATGTTTTTATATGTAGTTTCTGATGCACCTGCCTGGAACTAATCCTTCACCAACATATTGGTGAGAGTGAAATTGAAATTCTAGGCCAGCTTGAGGAGACAAAGATCCTTAACAAATTGTGCATAATGCAATCCTGTTTACAAAAACAGTTCAGAGTAGCCCTTCAGCTGGTGAAAATTCTAGCTATCCCAAGGCTGATTACCAAACATAAGAGAGCCATGTTACAAATATCATAAACTGAGCAAAACTTTGACCTATTTGGCTCTGACATGAAAGGCAGCCTTTGTTTATATAGTTGTTTTTATAGCATGTATTCTAAGAGGAATTAAATCTTGTATTTTAATCCTCAAGTCTTCAAACATCAGTGAAGTGAATGAGGTGTATTGGTTCACAATGTAGGCAGGAAGATGTGCAAGCATTCTATGCTGCATTATTAATCCCCTGACAAATGCAATAGGTTTGTTTATTTGAACTATGGTCTCTAGCTCCAGTATTCAGCATTGGAACGTGTAAAAATGGGCATTCAGAGTTTCCTCTTCTACAGTTGATAGGTTATGTGACATAATCATTTAAACCTCCTTTCTACTATATTTAAATATTATTGCTTTAGGAAGTTCATTCAGGAAACATTACATGGATTATTCACATACACACAGAAAAACATTTATGCTTTCATGAGAAGAAGCAAGCAAATACAATAAAATTGAGGTTATTTATTCTTCACTAAAAACCTTTATATGATGGTTGATTGTTGCTTTGCCCTCCTAGCCAAAGGTATTGCATTTAAGAATAAATTTTTCCTTATTTCCATTACAAACAAATTATAATGTTTGCCAAATTTGTGGAACACTTATAAGGGAAGTTATTTAGTGTAACACAGTACTAATATGTAATGAACCACATTTACATTTTTTTCATTAGCTACAGTTCCCGTATGTCTTTAGAATATCTTAATTATTCTTGGAGAACAATGTTCTACTGCCTAAACACCAGTGTGAGTTCAAAGTTAGCATGTTTTTAAAAAAAAACTTGTGTTTCTACATGTGTTTTTGGATTTCTATTGAGCCAGTTTCACTAGATCTGTAATTACAAAGGGAAAGTTGAAAGATTTTTGAACACTTGACTAAATGGTTTCTAACGTAGCTGTTAGAAATCAGGTTAATACAGACTCTGCTATGAAATATAGGTAAAACTAAGTAGCTGTTTAAAACTGAAGTTCAGGTTGTGCTTAAGAAGGACAAGACAATCATCTCTGCTCCCACCTAATCTGCCATTTCTGCTGTAGAAAGCACTTATCCACAAATATTCAGTCTGTTCTTCTTTTACTTATTTTTACAGGGAGGATGGAGGGCAGGGCACTGGCTAGTCCATAATTTCTCCTCATAACTCAGAGCTGCATTTTATTCAGTCTTTAAATAATTTATTTTCCTGATCCTGTGATAAGGTAATGCTTTCCTCTCCACACTATTATACACCTCTGGTTTTCTTTGGAGATGAGTTTTTCTGTGCTTATAACACTTTCATGAGGAGAGAAAATTGTTTGCAGTCCCATTGTACTTGTACTGGAGTTAGCCTTATCTGAGCTGACTGTAGTTTGCTGGTATCTGGAAAAGTAGTCTATGGAAGTATGACTTGTACCTTGCATGCCTTGTTTTAAAACAACTTCTGAGGCATTTGTTAGTTTCTGCTTTCTGACACAATGTTCTCTGTCAGTTGGTATATAGTCTCACATGGGTTGTTTGTCTTTTGCAGTTCCAACAGGATGACCCAGGGATTTGTCACTTAAATATAACTTAAATATTAGGCTGCTATGCATTTAAGTTACCCTTTATCCCTTAGATGTACATTGCAGGATAAAGGCAAAAAAAAAAAAAGTCATTTCAAAGACTTTCTGATGATGTGGTTGGGCAATGAAAGAGGGTCTCCATGAAAGTTGTCACAGCATGAGGCCTGACAGATTTCACTCAGTGTTTGGACAATGGCACAGGGTGAGATTCTTGGGATTATCCTCTACAGGGCCAGGAGTTGAACTTCATAATCCTGGCCCTTCCAAATCAGGGCATTCTATGATTCTGAGATGTGAAAAGTCCACCTGAGAGCTCCTTTTTCTTCAGTGGTGCAGGGAGGTGAGAGTTGGAAACTTAAGGCAAAAGAAGTATTTTGTGCAAGTCTTAGTAACTCTTAACAAGAATATGAAGCTCCCCAGACACTTGTTCTTTTCCTCTGTGTACAACAGTGTTTTGCCATTGTCTCCTCTCCTGACTTTGGTCCTGTTGCTCACTTGATTTGTGTCTTGCTTTACTTTAAACTCAGGAATTTAAGTGGATAAAGCTCCTTATTTAATGCCTGAAGGATCATCTTAAGCTCTCTGAATCAGAAGAATCATAAACTAGGGACAGTTTTTCCTGCTATAGCCATAAAGATATTAAGCTCATAGAATGGGTTTTATTCAGTCAGAGCAAGAGAAGACTTCTACTACACAGTTTATGCTTCCTGGTGAAGTTGAGGGGGGGAAAAAAACACTTTCTCAAGTAAAAAGAAGCAAAGATAAGCACACCTCCCATCAAGACTCAAAAATATCTGAGGGAATCATCAGGGCATTTCTCATAAAAAAAACCAAAAACACCTAGCTGTAGATCTCTAGGCTAGTGCTGGGTTGTGTATTCAGATGATAAGATAGGAATCTGTGTGCTTTTCCTGAATGTATATCATAGACAGGCTTTGAACTCCCTAGGGTATTTCAGAAAAGTTAAGGCTAGAATTTTGTGAATGATTACACAGGGCTGAGAATATGCACAGTGATTCTGGAGTCCACATACATTGGTATAGAAAAGAATCTTACTTAGGATAGCTGCATTTTAAAAAATATTTTTCCTACATTTTTTTCTCTTACACCCCCTACATTCTCCCAAGCATATCAAATATATGTAAAAAGAAATAGAATAAGCTAATCCAAAGGAGCTGTGTCAGCATACAACAAAGAATTGGTCAATTTTGTTGACAGGCAAAGCCTCAAAATACCAGCAAAGCAGAGGTTAATAATCTGAGATTCTTGAAGATCCAGATCTGATCAGAGTTCATGTAAAAACTCTTCAAGGCCAGTCTGAGATAAGGGTTTCATAGACAAGGGTGTCAGCTAAGGAGAACTTTAGGGAAAATTAATCTAAAAGGACTATTTCAGTGTATTCACATAGAATGAATCTAAACAGCCTGTACAGATGTGGTCAGATGAACCCCAAGAGCAGAGTTCATGCACCCCTTTGGTAGACAGTAGGTGTTGTAGAAGTGAGCACTTTCCCCCCACTGCCCTGTGTCCCAGGGAGCATTCCAGGAGGATCACATTGTCTTTACCTCAGACACTGGCAGGTAAACATCCAAAGTGTTTCATTTTCTTGCAGAAACACTCCTGTGGCTAGGTGCTGTATGATGGCTTATTAAAGAAAGACTTTTTTTTCACAGAAGCCTTGCTACAGCAGGTTAATCTGGCTTTCTTCCTTCAGCGTTATGATATAAAATATGTGCCATTTATGGAACTCTTGAATTGCTATCATAATAAAAAGAGAAGTATTTCAAGTAACCGTTTATCTTAATCATTGAATTGCACCCTATTTTGATCAAGACCTAATTTACAGGGAAATTTAACAAATAATAGCAAAATTTGTGCCATAATGTAATGACTAAGTCTGGAATTGTCTTAAATCTTAATGAAGGGTATTGAATCTTATTTTGCCTGAATAATTTCAAGGACGCCTTAGCACAGATAACATAAAACAAGCTAGTCATGACAGGAATACAATTCAAAACTTTGCTCACTCTTAATTTCACTGTATTTTAGTTTAGCTCAAGGAAATGTGTCCTAGATTTTGTAGAAGTGTTTTCTTTTAACAGTAAAATCTGTTTTCCAATTAGTTTGTAATTTATTTCTGATTGTATTTGTAAAATCAGTAATGATAAAGTAACTGTAGCATTCCTCTTGTGTCTAGCTGATATACTTCCTATATTTCAGCATACAAAGAATAGCAGAGATACAAACTTAAACAGAAATTTCTTGTCAGAGTTGACAGGTTAAGGAAATAAGCAGGTGCAATTAAAGAGAAAGTAGACAAGATAATATAATATATCATAGCATGAGCCAAGATTTTCAAGCTGATTATCAAGGGTGAAAAGATAAATTACATGCAACTGAGGGACCTGCTCACCTGAGTGTAATTGCCATTGGAATAAGATAAACTATTATAACAACATAACAAACATCTGCCTTGTTGGTATTATATAATTTGTATGAATGCAAAATATTGCACTGAAATCTCATTTCTACCCTTGGATTTTCTGCTATTTAAAGTGACTTTTTGTGTTTTGACAAACTAAACATCTAAGCTGACCTCAATTCAGCTCCAAAGTGAATGCAGCAGAGGAGCTGAGCTCTGGCAGCTGGACAATCCCATGATGGAAATCACTGCCCTGTGCAACTGGGGATTGCTTTGCATGGCACAATGAACACATCCTACTCCTCTTGTGTGTTGATTGCACAGATAAAAATCAAGTAGTAGCAATTCAATCTCGGATTATTCATTCATAAAAATCAACTACCTTGAACTACTGTCACAGCATTTTCTGTTGTCTGCCTTGCACAAGCAAACACACTTCTTTCCTGTGGAAGAGCTCCATGGGAAAATAGAGTTGCTCACAAAATGCAGCCAAGAGAGAACAGAATAGAAGTAAATACTGGTGAAATGTCAACAGGTGTGGGCACAAGTTGCAGCATTCAGATAGGACTGAATGTTTGGGACATGATATGCCACTTGACCAAAATTTTGAATTTTTCTCTATTTATCTTTCAAGTTCACTGATAAAAATCACTACAGCTCTGGACTTTTTAAATGAGCTAGGATCCAGGAGCTGCCAGTACACCAGAGATTTGGCACAACTTCTTTTCACAACTGTGTTTTTTCTCAGTAAATAACTCAACAGCTTATTCACACTTGAGTGTTAGCTATTATGAGTATGAATTTCTTTACTTAGAGAGGCTGAAAATAGCTGTGGACAAACATTTCTAGTTACTAAAAGCTCTACCTCGCAACACATGATGTAAATTAGGATATCAAGGCAGCTCAGACAAAAAAAAAACCCAAAAAAACAACACATTAATGTTAGAGGACATGAACTTAGTGACTGCTTCTTGTTTCTTTTGTTCATCTTATGGTTCCTCTCAGACACATACTCAAACTTCTGAACTGGCACATCTAATGGTTTGCACTGTCTCTGTGTGGTGGTTTGGCCCTGAGAGCAGAGCAGCACCAACACAGCTGCTCTTCTACCCCCAGCAACAGAGAAGAAAAAAATAAGAAGAATAAGAGAAAATCACTCAAAAGTAAAAAAAAAGAAACTGTTGAATAAAGGAAGGTAAGATAAGGAGAGGAGAAAAAAACCCCCAAACCACTCATCCCCTCCTCAGCTAGACAATGAGCCTCTAAAGAGTAGTCACCTCAAAAGCCACTACAGCCATCCTCTATTTCTTTTTTTAACACTGGGCATGATATTACATAGTATGGAACATTCTCCTCGCCTTTTTGTATCCTCTGTCTTGGCTGTGTCCCCTGTCAGCTTATTCATGGTTTCATAGATGCATTCCCTCAGCCAAACTCTCTAAGTTATGCTGTTTCATCCATAAAAAGAAAACTAATTCCAACCCATATAGAACCAGGAGGTTCTAGTATGAAGCTCTAGAAATGAGTCTGGACCAAAGGATCTGCACATGACTGTTGAAAATATCAAAAATAGTTGATATTGCTGATGTCTCAGAAACATGTACAATGACATAATGGATGCAGGTTATATGACCAAACAAAGATATCTCTGTACCAGCTACATACAGTCAATAGTGTCAAAAAGATGCCTGCAGATGAATAATTTGGCTGGCTGACAGGCTCACCAGCTTAAGTAGAAGCAGTTCACATCATTTGTGTCTGGGAAGTCAGGCATGAGGCCAATAAGGTTACATGAGGTCTGAAGTATTAGACTGACCTTAGAGCCCATCAGACTCTGCAGCAGCTGTTTACTTAGGTGGGAGCCTGCCATAACTATCCTCTGCAAACAAAGCCAGCCCCCAAACAACTTTATCTTTAATTCCTCAGTTCTTCAGAAAAATGTATCTGGAGTTTACTTCCATGCTAACAACCAGCTCCATATGTTTCAAGTGTGGGGAAGGAAACAAAATGAAGGAATGACACCTATGAATCTGAACAAGTAGTAGGAGAGAAATCCATCCCCCTTGAGTAGATGTAAGCAAGGAAGCAGGATGCCTTAGTGGGTGCCCAAAACCTTGTGATTCTGTGAGTGCTATCTGGGATTTTGTGTCCTCAGGCTGATTTATCAGCTTCTGTCAGCAGCAGATGTCCTTTTAGGAGCCTGCAGAGACTGGAATGCAGCTGTGAATCCCTTGGCCTTGGGAAAACTTGAAGGGCAGCAGAGGACATGACATAAACCTTGTGAGTGATGGATAACAGCTGCTTTGGGAACCAGTTATGAACCTCTACCAAACCAGATGGAAATCTCTCCAGGGCCCCTTTGACTCTGTGATTAGCCATTCTCTAGTTGGCTAAAACCAAGTTTCTTCTTTCTCTCTCTCTCTCTATATTTTTTTTTTCCAGGGTGCAGTACACAGGCTGGAAAGACAGTTAGTGAAGAAGAAAAAGCAAGCAAGCAGTAATGAAACAATAAACTGAGTTCAAAGGTGACTGACTTCCAGGATTCAGTGGATTTTCCTAGACTCTTCTGCTGAAGAATACAACTGTGTTTTCTTTTTTTTTTAAATGGCAAATCCTAGACATTTCTTGTGGAAAAATGTGAACTCTTCAATTTTAATTTTTATTTTATAAATTGTTGGATTCAATATCTTGTGTGGCAAGAATACAGCTGTTACAGGGTAACAGAATAATTTTTTATACCTTTTAACACTTAATTTATTTTTTTAATAAAAAGCAATGACATAAACAATAAATTCAATATGGATATCATAAATATATCCAAAACCATATAATAGACACTTTCCACAGTTTCTGAAAGAAAAAATCAAACAAAAAGTGTAGCATCACAAAGGAGTATCTGACATAGTCTATGCAAAGCATGAACTGAATATAACAAGCATTTAAAAATGCTAATTTTTCTATCACAGAAGAAGGTAACTCATTTGACAAAGAAATTCTCCTTTTCCCCCTTGGAAAAAATCATTAATAGTGTTTAAAATAGTAATGGACTTGAAGGAGCTCAGAGTATATTTTAAGTAACAATTTTAATAAAATATAGCTAAAGCCTATTCAGTTACACATTTCTGTGCATCTGTCACCAATGTATTTTGCTAATGTTGGTCCCAATATTTCATTTGCATTGATTAATGTCATTTAAAACAAAGGTGTTCAAAACACTGGTGGAATTATTTTCCACTTGAAATATGAAATGATGGAATATAAATTCAGCATTTTTAAAACCACAGCTGAGATACTGCAGCAAAGTTACCTGTTCTTGCTCTATAAGTAAAATTCTCATTAAAGACTTGCCTTCCCAACCTTTGTTGCTTGCATGCGCTTCTTGGCAACAGAGTTGTTTCTGAGATTTGGCATGGGTCTTTCATTTTCCATAAGTCCCAAAAACCATGGAAAGGGGATTATGGTCCTGGAGGAACAGAAGTGAATAACAGAAGAGATGGTAAGGCAGTTTCAGCTGCAGCATGCTTTGACTTTACTGACAAACTGATTGTGCCGATTTCGGAAGTTTATAAAAAATTCAGTGTGATTTTTATTGGTTTTGCTTAGAGAAATAAGTAATGTTGTAACATTTCCTGGGCTTAGTCCTGTTTGAAATGGAGAACACAGAGATGGATTTAATTATTCAAATAATCAGTGTCTTCTTTACTGACTGTATTGTGTATGTGAACTTGGAGCTGAGTTTCCAGACTGACAGGCAGGCTGCTGCCAGTTCTGTATGTATGATCTGGCAATAGAGAAATGCCATCCTCAGGGCTGTCAATTCAACATTTGAGTAGAAACAGGACTCACACATATTTAAAGGACTGTACTCTGCATGCATTTTAAGTACACTCTACTATTACAGAGTCTAAAGGGCAAGATCAATCATTTCAGCTGCTCTCACCTGATGAGCTGGAGTCTGTGTCAGAGTTTCACAAGAATTGCTCTCCTTCTCAGTTTTGGTCAGTGTCTAAATGAGAAGAAGTCCCAAGGCCAGATGTCATGTTTTGGCAAATTTTGCTGACAAACTATGTTTATTGTAAATAATCCTGTAAATTTTTGCAGCAATTACATTTTTAAAAGATATTTTGTAAGCTGCCTTATTAAGATATAAAATTTCTAGCAAACTGCCACTTGTCATCAGAGAACCTGACCTGTGCCACTCACATTTTCTGTTAACTGCCAAAGCTATGGTCTCATCCCAATTCAAAACCAATTTTTATGCATATTCTTCCAATGTAATTCATATACATTTATTGCCAAAGAGAAACATCAATATGAAATTAAAACATCTCTATGATTTCGAAGCCTAGTTGTGTGATTCAGTCAATTAATGGGAAAGAAACTTGCACTAAGGTGTTCTCAAAGTTAATAGCAGATGATTAGTTGATTCTGTCATCATTTTGAAAGCACTTGGTATATCACTCATCAAACTCATCAAGCAAATAAAAGCTGTGGTGCTTTTACTTTCTACTTGACATTTTAAACATGTCTCTCATTATTTAAATGTCCATAGAAGTCAATTCTTTTATTGCTCTGAAATAACACAATTGCTACCAATATATTAAAATAATATTAGAAATACAAATTTAAACCAAAACAAGGACATCTCTAGTGTAAGTTGTCACTTCAAGTGAGTGGACTGACAGTTGAAACGAGAATTTCTTTTCTTTTGTCAGCTCTTGTTAGACCCTTAACATAAAATTAATGTACTGTGAAGTAATTTCTTTATCTTTCATTGCTTGAATGAAATATAACTAGAATGGCTATGATGAAAACTGAAATTAACAGAAAAAGGAATATAAAGACTTGATATAATACCTGTCCCTTGAGGCCACAGAACAAGTACCCCAACAGCTATGTCCTTTGTGGAAAGCATGGTCATTAAGGGGTTCCCCAAGGCTCAGCATGGGGCACAGTTCTGTTCAACACCTTTATCACTTATCTGATGGGATGGAATGTAGCCTCAGGGAGTTGGCAGGCAATTCCAAGCTGGGCAGGAGTGGTGATCTGCTGGAGGGTGTGAAGGCTCTGCAGAGGGATCTGGATGGGCTGAATTGATGGGTTGAGGCCAATTGTATGAGGTTTAACAAGGCCTACACTTGCTTGTTGAGTCCTACAATTGGGTCACAGCAATCCCACGCAGTGGGCTTGGGGAAGAGTAGCTGGAAAGATGCCTGGTGGAACAGGACCTGGAGGTGATGGTTAACAGCCAACTGAACATGAGCCAGCAGAGTGCCCAGGTGCCCAAGAAGACCAGTGACATCCTGGCCTGTGTCACAAACAGAGGAACAGGCTGCCTAGGAAATTTGTGAAGTCACCATCCCTGGAAGTGTTCAAAAAGCATGTGGATGTGACTCCTGAGGACATGGTTCAGAGGCTAATACGGGTTGCTGGGTTAGCAGTTGGACTCAGTGATTGTAGAGGTCTTTTTCAATGCAAATAATTCTATGTTTCTATAATTGATTAGGCTGGAGGACATTACACACATTTTTCCCAATGAGGAGTGGATTGTGCTTTTCCTGATGAGATCCCATTCTGGATATCTGCATACAGTTTTTCACAAATACTTCATGTCAGCTTGCATTGTTGGCCTTAAGGTTGTAGTATTCACTATATTCCCTAAACTATTTGCTGGTGTGCATGACTAAATGCTTTTTTATTTCTAGAACAGGCCTTGCATTTCAAGAACATTAAACAGTCAAAGCTAGATGTATAAATTTTCCAGAATAAATCTGATCTTGCAAGCCAACAGCTTAACAGATATGAATAGTGTTTAATATGAAAAATAAGCATGAGAAAATATTAATCTGATATTATGTAAAATTACTGAAATCCTCAAAAAATCTCTACAGAAACACAACTGTTTGTAGTTGCTATCAGAAATGACTTAATAGTTCAACTGAATTAAAATCTGAAGTTGAATCTAGATGACATTAAGGTTTATATTCCCCTGAAGATTACCATTTTTATAGCAGATAGGACAGTGATGTCTGGTCTGCAGAGTGAAAAGAACAAATGCACATATTTCAATTTCTTCAGCAAAATTTCATATTTGACATGAATATAGGACAGATATCATGTCTGATCAACATCAAGTTCTTGTTTTTGCTATAATAAATCCATAAAAAGTTTTCCAGTATTTATTGCTGTAGTGCAGAAATCTGGTCAGAATTTTTCACAGTTGAGAAAGTCTTCATGTACAGAGTTTCTTTGCCAAATCAAGATTCCAATTATTTATTTTTCCCTTTATGGTTGTACAGTTTATGTAAA